>NC_080163.1:159484025-159784025 GCF_950295315.1 Erinaceus europaeus
GGGGAGGGGATGGTATATGGAGATCTGATGGTGGGAATTGTGTGGAGTTGTACCCCTCCCATCCTACAGTTTTGTTAATATCTCCTTTTTTAAAATAAATAAATTTTTTAAAAGAAGGCACCTCAGAGGGGTTTGGGTGGTGATGCACGCATTACCATGTGCAAGGAATCAGGATTGAGCCCCCACTCCCCACATGAGAGGGGATGCTTCAGGAACAGTGAACCAAGGCATTGGGTGTCTCTCTTCTTTCTCCCTCCCTCTCTCTCTCCCCTTCCTTTCTCAATTTCTCTCTGTCCTATTAAATAAAATAGAAAGAAAATAGAGAAAAAAGGTGGGATAGCCACCAGGAATGGTGGATTCTTAATGCCAGGACCAAGCCTCTATGATAACCCTGGCGGAAAAATAAATAAACAAACATATAAATAAGAAGACACCTTAGGACAGCCTCCATGGAGAACCATTTGCCCGCTAATTCTCAGTACCAATGGGTAAATACAGTCACACACACACACACACACACACACACACACACACACACACACACACTCACTCACTCACTGCCTTCTTGTACTAGTATTTACACAGGCAAACTCTTTTGATGCCTGAAAAAATGAGATGGGCAGATGGCTAGAGTGGGATGCAGCCACACCAGATGATCATACCAGGAGCTGAGTGCATTGCAGGCCCACTCAGAAGGGCATTGAAGCTACCAGAATGGGCATCCACAAAACCTGATAGAGAGCTGCTACTGTCTTAGGCATGACATGGTTGTGTGGACCCTCACCCTGTGGGTCAACAGACCCAGCTAGAAATTCAGCCCAGTGTGTCCTCCAGGTGGCTATGGTCACCAGCACCAAGGGCGGCTGGACAGCAGCAAGGTCCTCCTCCCTGCTTCAGACAGCATGAAGGGGTCTCTGCTCTGTTCTGCTCTGCTCTTAAGGGATACTCTGTACTTAGGGGCCACCCAGTGGCATACCTGGTTGAGCACAACTGTTACATTGTGCAACACCAAGGTTCAAGCCTCCAGTCCTCAACTACAAGAGGAGAGATTCACTAGTGGAGAAATAGTGCTGCAAGTGTCTTTCTGTCTCTTTCTTCTATCTCCCCTTTCCCTCTCACTTTTTCTCTGCCCTATCAAACAATAATAGATGAATTAAAAAAAAAAGAAAGAAAGAAATGCATTGTACTGGTAATGACTTGTGACTTCTGATACCTGCTGAGGGCCTTGCCCCCTCAGCTATCCTCTACTTGGAGCTCTCAATGCCACCATTTCCCCACTTTTACCAAGGATACCATAGCCAGGAGGGGACAATGGTGCCCAGTATCACGTGGTTATAAGAGTACAGGCTCTGAACGACTCTGAGAACTGTCCCCTCCAACCAGGCCTCACAGACCAAGGTGAGCAAACCCGGCCTGGAGCCCTGGGTCTCTACCACATACACCTGAATCTAACCACTGGAACATCTGTTCTGCTCTTAGGTCACACTCCTTAGCCACCTGGGTGTAGATCTGATCAAGCCTGTAGAAGGTGAACACCAGAGCTACACCTCCCTAGATCTTCTGGAATGGTCTCACTGGAACAAGGGAGGGCAGGCCTCAGGCATGTGGCCTTGGACCCTGGGAGCTGCCCTGACAAGGGGTAATAGTCTAACACTGGCTTGCCATGCACATAGACATGTGGACAAGCCACAAGTCAGGACAATATTGCTCTCTGGCCCTGGAATGCAGCCGGCTATGTCAGAAGCTCACAAAATTTGGCACTCATCCTGGTCCCAGGGATGAATATGACTGAGATAGATAGAGGTCATTCTAGAGTTCCCATTTCTACATGTTTCCCTATGAAGACTTTCTTTGGGGAGGGAGCATGGTCTCAGGAAACCACCCGGAGAAGCAACTGAGAGGAAATGACATCCACACGTAGGCCAGGAAACTGACAGTGATGGATCAATCTACCATCCACTACTTGCACAGAGAGGAAGTTTGGTTGTTTTCCCAAATCAGCAGGGAAAGATGGACACAGATGAGCAGTCAGAGCATAAACCACCCTGGACAGGTGTGGTAGAAAACCGGATATCACACAGTGGTCAGTGGGCAACCAGGTTGATCAGCCAGCCCAAATTGCTTTATCCTTAGAAGAAAGGACACGAAGAGGATTCACTGGGCTTTATAACACTAACACTCAAATGACCTAGGTGGTTGGGCTTGGGAAAAATCAATCAACCAAAGGCCATGTAGTAAGAGCTATCTGAGGGCAGGGGACAACTTGTACTGTCCTAGATTCCCTGTGAATGGGACAGGTGGCCGTGGCTTGAACAATGGAGGGAACAGCCTCTGGAGAAGAGCCAAGAAGCTAAGGTCTTGGTTAGCTCCTACCCTCCACTCTCCAGCTGGTCCATGCAGCCAAGCTGCTTTGTTTTCCTTTGCCTCACTCTCCTCCACATACATAAAGGACTAGCTGTTTAAGCAGCACATCACTTACAGGACAGGACTAGTTAGAGAGACACTAACTGTCCACAGGTCCAGGAAATAGATCTGTTCCCCCAGTGCTATTCAAACTTTCTTTCTTTCTTTCTTTCTTTCTTTCTTTCTTTCTTTCTCTCTCTCTCTCTCTCTCTCTCTCTCTCTCTCTTTCTCTCTTTCTTTCTTTCTTTCTTTCTTTTTTTCTGTCAATGTCATGACAATTTCTCTGTGTTGTCCAAGGTCATAGAGGTCTTTCCTGGTCTCCTGGCAGTGACCCACCTAGGCAAAATAGACCAAGACTAAGATACTCAATGTGTCACTTTCTGGTCTGAAATTCTAAGCTCATGTTTAACCTCTTGGGTCCTTCAGATACAAAAGAAAAGCAAAACCTCCTAAAGTAGTCTTTGAATGAATGACAAAGGCAATAACTCAAGCTATTCCCATTCAAGGCTATGGGCATATTCCCTTCACTTTAAGTGCTCTTCTCCATGACTGTCTTTTCTTGTTCTTAGCTTAAATATTAGCTTTTCAGTGAGCATCTATAAGTACTATCTCTAATGAGGTCTCCCCATCTCAACATCCTGCTAGTTCTGTCTCAAAAACTGCATTTTATCATAGTTATTTGATTGTTTCCTCATCTGTCTGTAGTCTGTACCTCCCACTATTCCCTACATTCTCAAGGGCGGAAACTGTTTACTCACTACTGTATAACTAGCCGGTGCCAATCACAGTATGAATGTGTGGGTTAGTGGATGGATGAATGGATGATGGTTGGATGAATGAACAAACAGATATAATAGTTAAACAGATGATGGATGGATGGATGGATGGATGGATGGATGGATGGATGGATGGATGGATGGATAGCTGAGAGGCTATTCTGAATTCCAAGTGAAATAACATATGTAGAAACGCTTTGGAAATAGTTAATTATTATATTAATGTAAGACATCACTATAAAATGGTGATGCCAGGTGCTGTGACAGATTACTTTCAAACATCATTATCTATAGTCATCCAGCTCTGCTCATAAATGCTATTATCCCATTGTGCAGAAGAAAGAATAGAGACTCTCTGAGGTTGATTAATCAAAGATCACAAAGCTATTTGGGGGTGGGGTTCAAGTCCAGGTAGGTCTGCTTTAAAATTTACATGCGTCCCAAAGTTCTCATCTTTAGAGAAAAGGTACAATAAAGAGAACAGGTGGTGGTGCACCTGATTAAGCACACACATTACAGTGCACAAGGACTCAGGTTCAAGTCCCTGGTCCCCGTCTGCAGGGGGAAAGCTTCACAAGTGCTAAAGCAGGCTGCAGGTGTCTTTCTGTCTCTTTCCCTCCGTACCTCCCCTCCCTTCTCAATTTTTCTCTCTATCCAATAATAAGTAAATTTATTTATTATTATTTTTTTAATTTATTTCTTTATTGGGGAATTAATGTTTTACATTCAATAGTAAATACAATAGTTTGTACATGCATAACATTCCCCAGTTTCCCATTTAACAATACAACCCCCACTATGTCATTTATCATCCTTCATGGACCTGTATTCTCCCCACCCACCCACCCCAGAGTCTTTTACTTGGGTGCAATATGCCAATTTCATTTCAGGTTCTACTTGTGTTTTCTTTTCTGATCTTGTTTTTCAACTTCTGCCTGAGAGTGAGATCATCCCATATTCATCCTTCTGTTTCTGACTTATTTCACTCAACATGATTTTTTCAAGGTCCATCCAAGATTGGCCGAAAATGGTGAAGTCACCATTTTTTACAGCTGAGTAGTATTCCATTGTGTATATATACCACAACTTGCTAAATTTATTTTTTTTAAGTTTTTTAAAAAAGAAAATGTATAGGGGCAGAGCCAAGATTGCGACTTGGAGACAATACCTGGTGTGAGCGCTGCAAAGAAGCTGCTTTTAACCTAGGATTCTCAGAGAGGCCACCAGGTCCCAGATACTACCATGATGCCAACCCTGGGCAGACAACCCCATCAATGTGTCCTGGAGCCCCCCTTCCCCAGAACCCTACCCCACTAGGGAAAGAGAGAGACAGGCTGAGAGTATGGATTGACCTGCCAATGCCTTTGTTCAGTGGGGAAACAATTACAGAAGCCAGACCTTCCACCTTCTGCACTCCATAATCATACTCCCAGAGGGATAAAGAATAGGGAAGCTATCAGGGGAGGGGATGGGATATGTAACTCTGGTGGTGGGAACTGTGTGGAGTTGTACCCCTCTTATTCTATGGTTGTGTCAATGTTTCCTTTTTATAAATAAAAAGTAAATGTACAGTGAAATCTTACCATTCCAATAATCTTAATCAAAAAGGTTTCAAAGTAAATATTGAGTTATTTATATCTCCTCCTTAAAGTTTGATTTGTCTGACCAGCTGATAACCAGTTTTCTTTTCTTACTACAGTTTCCTTGATAATATCAATTCATCTCTAGCAAATGACTTGTAATTACTTCTAACATGAAATCAGTTCTGATAAAACTGGGTATAAAGTAAAATTCAATAGTATCTAAGTAGGGAAGGATGTTTGTTAACTAGTTGAAATCTGCTTTTTTATTCTAAGTGTTCTTTTAAAAACATCTTTGTTTCAGGAAGTTAATCCAGAAAATTGAAATGGGGTGGGAGATAAGTGGGATCAAAGTAAGGAAGTATCCTGTTCCATAGGGTGTTTTAGGGAATCAGGCAAAAGAGCAAATATGAAAGTACATTGGAGGAAAATATATCAGTGTGAGAATACAGAAGAAACTATCGCTACTGTATTTCATTATTTAACCTTCACATAACCCTGAAGCATTACACTCATTTTACAGAAGAAAATGGCAGAATTGGAATAGCTTCCCAAGCTCAAGCACAATCACCTGACAAAGTGATTGTGACAGTGCTGATTCTTGGGGCAATTCAATTCTAAAACTTGAACAATTTAATTCTAATCTTTGGGGAAATAGGCAATAGATGCACATTCTTAACAAGGTCCCCAGAGATAATGGGATTACTTTACTGATCAGTTTGCTGAATTATTGGAATGGGAGAGAGAGAGGAGAGAGAGAGAGAGAGAATGAATCTAGGTTTGGATTCTATACTGGCTTGAATGGCGTACCCCATCCAAACTCATGGCTACCTGGAACTTCATAATGTGAGAGCACCGAATCCTGACCACTAAACCACCAAGGAAGACAGGAACCTCATAATGTAAGTATATCCAGAAATAGGGTCTTTAAAGGTCATTTCAAGCAAGTCTCACCATTCACAAAAGTTGTATAAAGTCATCTTGAATACTGAATTAGTAAATACTTAACCATTGTTCCTAGGGGAAATGTAGGATTAGGTTACTTTGGGTCTTGGATCATAATATTTTCATCAACCAACTCTATATGCATTTCTTTTTTTAAATTTTTATTTATAAAAAGAAAACATTGACAAAACCATAGGATAAGAGGGGTACAACTTCGCATAATTCCCACCACCAGAACACTGTATCCCATCCTCTCCCCTAATAGCTTTCCTATTCTTTAACCCTCTGGAAATATGGACCTTGTGAGATGCAGAAAGTGGAAGGTCTGGCTTCTGTAATTGCTTCCCTGCTGAACATGGGCATTGACAGGTCGATCCATACTCCCACTCTGTCTCTCTCTTTCCCTAGTAGGGTGGGTTTCTGGGGAAGCAGAGATCCAGGACACATTGGTGGGGTTGTCTTCCAGGGAAGTCTGGTCGGCATCATGCTAGCATGTGGAACCTGATGGTTGATAAGAGAGTTAAAATACAAAGCAAACAAATTGTTGACCAATCATGGACCTAAAGGTTGGAATAGTGCTGATGAAGAGTTGGGGGGGAGGGTCCTCCATTTTGTAGATAGCTGGTAGGCATATTTCAGCTAAATTCCAAGGGGCCTGTGGCTATACTAGTTTTTTTTGTTTTCCTTTTTCTTTTTTCCCCTGAACCTGAAATCTGATATTCCAGTGGATCCAAGTTATTATTTGGGGAGATTATGTCATGACTGGAAAAAGGACCAGAAAGCTGGATCAGGGAAGACAGTAACTCCCAAATATGAGAAATATTGTTGACTATAGATCCCACTGATTTGATATGATGTGGGGCCTATTATCAGCTTAGGAGCCTATGTGACCTCTGCATCCCTCTAGATCTGAGCTCACATACTGTGGTCATGAGTAGAAACATTCCATGCTGCCCCAATATCGACCCATCTTCCTCAGGTGTAATATAGAGCATGTTGTCCATCCTTCATTCTGAGGATGGAACATTCCCTACCACTGTTGATCAAAGTTGAGGGCAAGGTCCTATGGGGGCCCACAAAGGGATCTATTGCGTTGTTCCTGATAGAAATGATGGGTAACAATGGAGATAGGGATTTATTTGAGGTCTAGGCCCATCAAGTCTGTTTGGGTATCTCATGACTCCCCGATTAGGGCCCCAATCTACATGCATTTCTATATGCTGATACCTTGTCTAATTGTTGATTTATTAATACTGAACTTAGAGCCAATAGCACAAAGTTTATCTAACACATATCATTTCTCTGACTCATAGGCACACAAGAAAGCAGTTCAGCTTCATTCCTAGAGCCCCTTTACCTGGTCTGGCAAAATAGCTCACTTGGGTTGTGTGCTGTTTTGCCATTAAATGAGACCCAGGTTCAAACCTAGCCCCCAATTTATTGAAGGAAGCTTAATTACAGTAGTTTCTCTCTCTCTCTCTCTCTCTCTCTCTCTCTCTCTCCATCTCTATTTTTTAAAGCCATGAATAACCATCAAAGTCAGAAAAAAATTAATAAATCATGACACCAGGAAAAAAAGACAATATCTGAAGCAAAGAGGCAGAGCCTTTGGGAATGTACACATTGTATAATCATTTTTCCCCTTCTCTATGCATATTTATAAATAGCCATATGTACTGGTTTTGGTAATAAATACATTTTGACAAGTAAGTAAAATTAGCAAACACAGAATTTATATAAAATAAGGATCCTAGATGAGTTTATAAGAAAGTTGTAGTAGAAATACAGAATGAAATATTGCTTGGCTCTAAGAAAAGATGAAATATTGTCTTTTGCTACAACATGAATGGAACTGCAGAGAATCATGTTAAGTGAAATAAGGTAGAGGGACAAAGTCAGATACTAGATTATTTCATTCATTTGTGGGATTTAAGAAACAAAAACAAGAAGCAAAAAAGACAGAGTGAAACAGTATTAAATTGTTGGTCTTTATCAGCAGATCTGAGGACACAGATGGGACAGAGGAGATGGCACTCTAGTGTCAGGTTTGGTGTGCTAGCACATATCTGGGAGGAAATGGGCAATTGTACTCATGAGATAACAACTGTCTTATAAATTGTATCTCCAATCACAATTAAAACAATTTAAAGAAAAGTGAGAATTCTCAGTTGTTAAGATGAGGTCAGACTAGAGAATGGCAGATCCTAGATCAAGTAAGATTAATGTCCTTAAAAGAAGAGAGGAGATTAAGTGCAGGTGGCACAAAGCACAAGGACCAGCGTAAGGATCCCAGTTCGAGCCCCCAGCTCCCCACCTGCAGGGGAGTTGCTTCACAAGCGATGAAGCAGGTCTGCAGGTGTCTCTCTCTCTCCCTCTCTGTCTTCCCCTCCTCTCTCCATTTCTCTCTCTCCAACAATGACACATCAATAACAACAACAGTAATAACTACAACAACAAAAAACAACAATGGCAACAAAAGAAAAGAGGAGAGGGAACACAGAGACAGAGACAGACACACAGAGCAAAGGAGAGCAGGAAATGGAGGCATGGGGCTGCAAGTCAAGGGGTGTCAGTCGGTAGTAACCACTAGAATCCCAACAGTATTGGAAAAGATTCTTCCCTAGAGCCTTCCAACCCCTTGATTTGAGACTAGTGGACTCAGAACTGAGAAAGAACACAATTCTTATTGATTTAATTCTGTTTGTTTTGGTGGCGTTCTGTTCCCACTGACTTAGGAAACACATACAGGATTTGGCTGCACCAGCACCAGGGATATCCCTAGTTCCAGGAATGGATTGGTTCCCTGGATGGAGAAATTCCAGGAACTAGGTGCCATGCGGTTGTAGGGGAATCCCTTCCCATTGGAGAGCCACCCCAGATCCCAGCGCTGCAACTTTGCCCCAAATTCGGATGCGAGAATGCCTGCAAGGGAACTGGAATGTGTTACGTCAGTTCAGCAACCTATCATCCAAGTCCTCAATCCCACATCACCTGCTGGTGACCTCAAAGTAATTTGTCCCAGTACCCTGGGCTCCAACAAGACTCCCTTCATCCAGGCAAACATTTGGACCAAGCTCATCCCATGTCTTTGTTCAGACTGTTCACCAGGTTAGGAGCACCATCACTCCAATACCACAGCTCTGGTCTGCCAAGAAGGTGGAGTTTCTTTCTGCTCTGAAACTTCTCAAACAGTTTTGTTTATTTTGTTTTGTTGTCATAACCAGTGTTATCATTAATTAGTGTTGTTGTCGTTAATCACTGGGTCTTGGTGTCTGCACAATGGATGCACCATTCTGGGCAGCCATTTCCCTCTCCCCCTTTTAAAATCTCTTTTTTATTTTTGATAGAGACAGAGAGGAGTGGGGGAGAGATGCAGAGAGACAGAGAGACACCTGCAACACTGCTTCACCACTTGTATAGCTTTCCCCCTGCAGGTAGGGGTGGAGGGCCTGCACCAGGATCCTTGCACATGGTAATGTGTACACTCTACCTGGTGTGCCATTGCCCAGCCCTCAAGCAGTCTTTCTCTATAACAATTATTTATGTGTCATGCGATTAAAATCCTTTAAGCAGCTAGGGAACAACTCCATTAATAGCATTCTGGATTTGGCATTGCATGCCTAAGAGTCCTGGTTTGCTGCCTGGCACCATATGTACAAGAACTGTGTTTTGACTTCTCTCTTTCTCGCATATTAAACTATCTCCTGTGACATAAATAAAAGAAATTCTTTAATCAACTACTTTTTTGCCTCCAGAGCTCAGTGCCTGCACCATGAATCCACTGCTCCTGGAGGCCATTTTTCTCCCCTTTTGTTGCCCTTGTTGTTGTAGCCTTGTTGTGTATTGTTGTTGTTGATGTCATTCATTTTTGGATAGGACAGAGAGAAATGGAGAGAGGAGGGGAAGACAGAGAGAGGGAGAGAAAGATAGACACCTGCAGACCTGTTTCACTGCCTGTGAAGTGACTCCCCTGCAAGTGAGGAGCTGAGGGCTCAAACAGGGATCCTTACACCAGTCCTAGCGAAATCAACTCTTTTTAAATTTTTTATTATTATCTTCATTTATTACACAGCCAGAAATTGAGAGGAGAGGGGGAGATAGAGAGGGAGAGAGACAGACACCTGCAGCCCTGCTTCACCACTTGGAAAGCTTTCCCCCTGCAGGTGGGGGCCGGGGATGCTAACCCAGGTCCTTGTGCATTGTAACATGTGCGCTCAACCAGGTGCGCCAACACCTGGCCCCAATCACCTCTTTAAAGTAGGAAGCGCATAATCATCTCCCACCTGCAGAGCACATGCAGAGCCTCAATACACGAGCTATTTATTGATCGATAATTTATTCATTGACTGATATTTACAAAGCTCAATAAATAAGTTGTCTTTCCAGCGAGGATGGACAGGTGTCCAGTTGTCAGCGAGAATACCATGGGAGGTCCCCAAAGATAAGAGATTCAGGCCAAAGGATCCCCAAAGTTTTAACTACCCTGACTTTGTGATTCTGGGATACTCAAATGAATGAATGAATGAATGAATGAATGAATGAATGAATGAATGAATGATCAATCTTGAGCCCCTCCACATGTCTTCAGAGGCTCTGAAACAAGCAGATCAAAAAGATCCTGAACACTGGAGCCAAGATGGGAAGGTAACATCCCAGCCACGCCCAACTTGCCTCAGGTTCCTGGGGGCCCAGTACCTAGATGTCCTAATGATGTCAGTGTGCAGGCCCATTTGAAGGGATAACCACACACCATTCATTCTGGACACAGGTTTGCTTTCATGTCCCCTCAGCTATTCATTCATTTAGAGCAGGATGAAGGGAGGTGAGATGGTGGCCTGAAGCTGCTGAGCACCTGTAGACATTGGGGGGGGGGGGTTCAGAAACCACAGATATTGAAGAGAAGCACCGGACAGGTAGAAAGAGAGGTGCTCAGAAAACTGGGGTTGGATTAATCAGGGTTCTCCCAAATCAATAATATATATATATATATTCCACATATATAAATTATCTGTGTGTTTATATATAAGTTAGATAGATGATAGATAAGTGATAGAGAAAAAAGACCTGACATAAAACAAAAGTTTATTAAATGCACACTTCAGAGCTGATCATAAGATGAGTCCCTGCTTTGGGACCTTGTCAGCTGGGAGGGGAAGCTGTCACGCCTGGAAGTTTATTGAGCTATCAGCATCCCCGCCAAACCCCCCCCCCCAATTCCTGAGTATTCCCATTGGGTATTGAGTTTAGCATGCCCTCTTCAAATTCATAATGGGGGTGAAGTAAACAGCTCAAGGCAGGTCATTCATTAATCATAAGCAAAACAGACTACCCCCCCATCGAGGACACATCATGTACCATTAAAAAAAAGGGGGGTAAAGGTTACCTAATCTCTTTATTTAATATTAACTATGTCATGTTTTGTTTTCTGTGAATTCTGAGAAAGATTATTGCCTACCCCCTCCCCTTGTTTTGTATGAACTCAATCCAAAGTCAATTTTCCTTGAATATATGGTGCCTGTTTCATAGGTGCCAAGAGTGAGACAAGGGACTTTGGAACAGCAGTTACTGGCACTGGTTTCCTGGCATGCTCACTACTGCTCAGCTGCAGTTATCTGTCTCCCCCTGTGTCTTATTTATATACTGGGCAAAGGGGGTGATCTCGTTGTAAAAATGGACAAACTGAGGCCCAAAGTGTAGAAGGAAGATCAGCACAGGGCATGTCTCCACTTTTGCCTTCCCAACAGTGTGGCAGGGGCTACCATGCTCCTGAAAAGCAGCTTCTGTTTCTTTTTATGTACTTCTGGATTTTTTTAAATTTTTATTTATTTATTTTCCTGACTGGCATGTACCTTTGTTGTTGCAGTAATTGTTGTCGTCGTTGCTAGATAGGACAGAGAGAAATGGAGAGAGGAGGGGAAGACAGAGAGGGGGAGAGAAAGAAAGATACTTGCAGACTTGCTTCACCACCTGTGAAGCAACTCCCCTGCAGGTGGGGAGCCAGGGGCTCAAACCAGGATCCTTACATCGGTTCTTGCACTTCGTGCCATGTGCGCTTAACTGCTGCTCTACCGCCCAACTCCTGTACTTTTGTTTTTATTGTATTGACAAATTGCCACCACGGTACCATCTCTGGCGCTCTTTGCCTCTGTGACAAATCTACCACTTATGATAACCATATTTTGCTTTTTGATGCTAGAGATGGAGAGAAATTAAGAGGGAGTAGGGAGATAAAGAAAGAGAGACACCTACAGCCTTGCTTCACCATTCATGAAGCTTCCCCCATGCAGGGAAGGACTGGGGCTTAAATCCATTTCTTTGAGCATGGTGATCTTTGTGTCACCACCAGGTCTCCAGACACTATTTCAAAACTGAGCTTCTGAATCCTCGCAGGGCTGCTCATCAGGCCCTAATGGGCACCATGGAGCATGACCAGCGTTGCCTATTTGCTGGCAGTGGTAACCCTGCCCCTTCCCCCTTTCTCCTGCACTCACAGCACCAGTCATGGCTCCCTTCATTGTCTCTCTCCAGCCTGGAAGTGGCAGCACTCTCCCGTGGGCCCCAATTAGTGTGCACAGATCCTGGGAACATGGCAGGGCCCGACTGGCATGGGCACGCCCCCCTTGTAATTTGCACAGCATGGGAGGGCTGGGATCCAAAGGTGAAATTCAGGCTTTTACCCACCTCTCCCACCCCCAAAGCCCAGACATGGAGGGGAAGGATAGGGAAGTGAGAACAAAATATGACGCAAATTACCTGGCGCCTGCTGGAATGGAATAAAGCTGTGGGAGTTGCCAGAGCATCTTGCTGGTGCCATCTCAGGAGAGCTGAGAGGCTGGTCCCACGATCTGGTGGAGGTGGGGAGGGAGATGGACTGAGGATGGCACAGACTTGGTACAGAGCTTATGTAGAAATTCTAGGATGTCAAGACTGGACAGATTCTTAGAGCTCTACCTTTCTCTTTTTATTTTATTATTATTATTATTTTATTTTTTATTTTTTATAAAAAGGAAGCACTGAAAAAACCATAGAATAAGAGGAGTACATCTCCACACAATTCACAATTCCCACCACCAGAACTCGTATCCCACCCCCTCACTTTATAGCTTTCCTATTCTTTAACACTCTGGAAGTATGGACCCAAGGTCCTTGTGGGATGCAGAAGGTGGAAGGTTTGGCTTCTGTAATTGCTTCCCCACTGAACATGGGTGTTGACAGGTCGATCCATGCTCCCAGCATGTCTCTCTCTATCCCTAGTGGGGCAGGGTTCTGGGAAAGTAGAGCTCCAGGACACACTGGTAGGATTGTCTGTCCAGGGAAGTCTGGTTTGCATCATGGTAGCATCTGGAACCTGGTGGCTGAAAAGAGAGTTAACATACAAAGCCAAACAAGTCATTGACTAATCATGAACATAAAGGCTGGAGTAGTGCAGATGAAGAGTTGGGGGGGGGGGTGTCTCCGTTCTGTAGATAGCTAGTAGGCATATTTTAGTTATATTCCAAAGGGCCTGTGGCTATACTAGTTTTTTGTTTTTTTAGGATTTCTTTATTTATCTATAAGAATGAAAAGAACCAGAACACTGCTCTGGCACAAGAAATGCCAGGCTCAAACTCATCATACCTGAGAATCCAGTAATTTATCCAATGTACCACCTCCCTGGTCACTCCTAAGTTCTAAAGGCTAGCTGCCTAGCTATATGCAATAGAATCACCTGTAAGCTTACTGAAAAACACAGACTAGTGAGATTGTGAATCAGAAAATTCTGGATACTTGTGAGAACTATTGTAGTTATCTTTGGGAGGAGAGAGGGACACAGAACTTTGGTGGTGGGTACGGTGTGGAACTATACACTGTAATCTTACAGTCTAATAGCCTACTGTTAATCATGAATTAAAAATGAGAAAAAAGAGAAAATTTTGGACAAAATAACTAAGTCCAGGGATGTGATGTACTGTAGGTAACTAGGAATCACCATTGTGTAAAAGAATTCAAAAAATAGACCTCAAAAGTTCTCATCATGAGAAAATAAAATTTGTAACTGTCTAATGATGGTGTTAACTATGTTCATTGTGATTATTCCACAACATATATAATGACTGAATTAACATGTTGCACATTTGATTGAAGAGAATGGTATTGTGTCCTCTGGGACAGGCTAGATATAAATGGAAGTGATTAAGCTTCATAAAGCAAGCAAAGAGTTGAAAGACAATGACATGATGGTCTCATTTATAGGTGGAATCTTGAGAACTGAAACACATAAATTTGAAAAACAAGCAATCAAACAGGAGAAACAACCAAGAGAGCTACCTCGAAGGCTTGGTGAGAACTATGGTGATTATTATTATGAGATGAGGGTAGAGAACTTTGGTGATAGATACAGTGTGGAAATGTGCCCTGCAATCTTATAATCATATGAATCACTATTGTGTCACTATTCAAAATAAATTTTTAAAATAGATGTTGTACATTTGAAAAGTATAGGGGGAAAAAATCAAAGTTGGGATGCAGCCGGGGGTGGGGTTATAATGTTTTTCATGAAAGGCATGATACTGGTGCAAAGCCTGCTGGGAAATCTGAATTTGCTGGCAGATGCCTCATTCGACAGAGGAGAAAATGCTTCACAGAGAAGAAAAAGGCTTTGACTAAGATACCCACAAAGAGTTAGAAGCAGACCTTTCAATAATGTCAAACTCCTCCTTTCCTCCCTCTCCTCTCCCTAACTTCATTCCCTCCTTTCTTCCTGTCTTTCCTTCTTCTCTCTTTACTTTCCTTCCTTCATTCATGCATTCACCCTACAAACATATACTGAGTGCTTACTATGTGCTGTGTCCTGTGTTGAGTGCAAAAACAACCTTGATCCCTCCCCTAAAGCAAACATCTCAGTAAGGAAAGACTAGCATTAATCAATCACACAGAAATGTAAGATTACAACCATGATCAGGACAAGCCTGTGAGGGGCTGGAAGAGGAGATTTAACTGCACAGAGATGGCCTTAGTGCCCTCATCTGTCAAATGGGCCTCCGCCACCACTCTTACCCCTCCCACCTTTGCTCACAGGATATTAGCGGAGCACAGATTTCACAAACATGAAAGTAATTTTCCAAATGCTGGGCTTATCCTGACTCTGATAGGCACTCAATAAATATTTGTAGAATTGAATTGCTGAATTGAATTATTCTATAAAAATAAAGCAGGGATTAGCAAGAATCCCTAGCACCAACTCAGCATTCATTCATTCAGTGTTTCCTGTTAGTGCTGACAAGACACAGGCTGGGCTTGCTGAAACTGAACCAGGCCAGCAGAAAGACTGCCTTATGCAGATCTCTAGAATGTTACAGCTAGAGGAACTCTGATATCCTCTGGTTCAGATCTGTCCTCAACTTCAAAGAGTGGGAAACTTGAGGTCCTGAGAAGGAAAGATTACTCAAGGGCACATAGGCTGAGTGGCAAAGCCAGAGCCAAGATCCAGCTTCCTGAGTCCTTGGGTTTGTCTTGGGTGGCTAGATGATGACATGTATTATTTTACATAATCCTAGTAATGACCCAACAGGGGTAGAACCTACTATCCCTGGTTTGTATATGATGAAATGGAACCTGGGGGAGGAAGTTGCTTGTCCAAGATCATATAGCAAGAACATTATGGAGTCTCCTAACTCAAACACCAGTGCCATGTAATGGCTCCCAGTGTAAGAAAGCTCCCATTTGGAAGCCACAATGGGATTCAGAAGGACCTGAAAAGCAGCTGGTGGGCCATTACAATCATCTTTGGGGTATAAAACTAAGGAGTGTCCTCAAAATGCCAACCCTGAGAAACAAGCCCAGATATGGTCAGTCTTATAAGGAGTGAAAACTGTGGCTGGAAGTTGTGAGGGAAAAAACTGGGATTCAAAATATGTTGGGAAAGCAGTTGATCCTGAAACAGCCTTGGGAGCTTTCACTAGACTCCTGACAGCAAGAGAGCTAAATATCGGATAGTGGCCAGTCAGCAGAGTACACACATTACCATACACAAGTACCCAAGTTCAAACCCCAGTCTCCACTGGTGATGGGGGTGAGCTTTTCATGAGCAATGGAGCAGTGCTGCAGGCATCATGTCTTCTGTCTTTCCCTCACCATCCATCAAAGAAATAGAAGGGTAAAAATGGTTAAAGACTCTGGGTGGTGGTTGTGGGGGGGGTTGGGGTGGTGGTTGTGGGGGGGGGGGTTGGGGTGGTGGTTGTGGGGGGGAGTTCAGGTCCTGGAACATGATGGCAGAGGAAGACCTACTGGGGGTTGAATTGTTATGTGGAAAACTGGGAAATGTTATGTATGTACAAACTATTGTATTTTACTGTCAACTGTAAATCATTACTCTCCCAAGAAAGAAATTTAAGGGGGTCAGGTGGGGTAGCACAGCAGGTTAAATGCACATGGCCCCAAGCACATGTAAGGATCCCGGTTCAAGCCCCCCTGGTTCCCCACCTGCCGGGGGGTTGCTTCACTGGCAGTAAAGCAGGTATGCAGGTGTCTATCTTTCTCTCCCCCTCTCTATCTTTCCCATCTCTCTCTGTCCTATCCAACAACAATAACAACAACGATAAACAACAAGGGCAACGAAAGGGAAAAAATAGCCTCCAGGAGCAGTGGACTCATAGTGCAGGCACCAACCTCAGCAATAACCCTGGACCCTGGAGGAGAAAGAAAGAAGGAAAGAAAGAAAGAAAGAAAGAAAGAAAGAAAGAAAGAAAGAAAGAAGGAAGGAAGGAAGAAAAAAGGAAAGAGAGAAAGAAAGAAATTAAAAAGAAAAAAAAGAAGGGGAAAAAATGGCTGGCGGGAATGGTGGGGTCTCTGTGCAGGCACTGAGCCCTAGCAAACTGAAAGACTACTTCACTCAATATTTCACACAGCTTTTCAGTCTGCTTCACTGCTTTAGCATCCCACTGGCAAAGGAAGTCTGGGGTGAGCAATGCATTGGCCATTGTGCCTGCAGCAGCAGTCAAAAGCAGCAGTTTAGGGAAAACTCTTAGTGGACACACATGGGATTCCCCTGAGAACACTACAAAAAAATAAATAAATAATGAGTAGAGCGGGAGATACAGAAGCAAAGAAATGCTATAGTGACAAATGAAGGCAAGAGACAGTGCCACTTGACATTTAACACCAGCATGATCCTGAGTACACCCTTCCACTGAACAAGGACAATAATGTCTTCTGTTTGTTACTCCAGATCCTCTCTTCACCCTTTCCTACTCTGCTCTGAGACCCACGGGCTGAGGTTACAATCTACAGAACTAGAGTCTGTGGTCTTTGGGCTTCTGGTTGGGTTCAGTCACTGGAAGGCACTAACAGATCTGTTCCCCAGAGAACAGCCATGACTGACCACTTCCTCTGCTTAGCCCTCCACCAGCTCCTTCCTGGTGGCCCTCTCCACACATTCATTTATTTATTTAGCCACCAAGGTCATCACTGGGGCCAGACACGTGCACAACACCATCATTTTCAGTGATCATGTTTTCGATAGAGGATGAGAGATACAGAGAAGGATGTGGCTGGGTGGTGGCACACCTGGTTGAGTGCATACATTATCAAGCCCCCAGTTCCTACCTGCAGAGAAGAAGCTTCATGAGTGGTAAAGCAGTACCACAGATCTCTCTCTCTCTCTCTCTCTCTCTCTCTCTCTCTCTCCCCCCTCTCCCCTTTTGTAGTGACGCTATATACCCTGACACAGTGCTGATGGCAGCCTTGGCGACAGAAGGCTGACAGTATGAAGTGATCTGCGCAGGCTCTTGGTGGACTGTAGGTGAATCCAGACTGTGTTGGCGTGCAAAGCATTGTGGGTAGGCTGAATAGACTTAAAAGGACAGCAGGTGGAACGCTGGGGCTCTTTGGCTGCGGCTTCTTCTCCTGGTCAGATGCCTCTCTGTGGAGGTGCTCCAGGCATCCATCTGCCATGTCTACTTCTCCTGGGAACTGAACACGTGTGACTCTGCTAGCGGTTAAACTTTTAGACCCCTCTACAGCCATGAACAACCTTTACCAGAGCTTATAATTGTTTGTCTTATGGGACTAAACTTTGATAACCATATTTAGGCTTTGTGGACCTAGCGTACTCTTGACCCTTGATGATAAGTGCTTATTTTGCCTTTTACATGTTTCACCCTAATAAACCATGTATTGTTTAAACCAGTTCCCAATTCCCTGCTGAGAATCCTTCCACAAGCAGCAGCAGTCCATACCCACAAACCAATTTTTAAGTTAATTTACAACACCCTTTCCCTCTCCATTTCTCTCTGTCTCTACTTTAAAAAAAATCAATCAAGGGGGTCAGGCACATAGTACACATAGTACAAAGGGCAAAGACCTGTGTAAGGATCCTGGTTCAAGCCCCCATCTCCTCGCCTGCAAGGGGGTTGCTTCACAGCAACGAAGCAGGTCTGCAGGTTTCTATCTTTCTGTCTCCCTCTCTATCACCAGTCCCCCCTCAATTTCTCTCTGTTCTATCCGATTTAAAAAATGGCCACCAGGAGCAGTGGATTCGTAGTGCTGGCACTAAGCCTCAATGATAACCCTAGAGACAAAAATAAATAAATAAGTAAAATCTATTTTAAAAGAGAGAGGAAACACCTGCATCACTGCCTCACCATTCCTAAAGCTTCCTCCCTGCAGGTGGGAGCTAGGAGCTTGAGCCCGGGTGCTCATATATATGAATATAGTAATGGTGAATTCACCATTCTTCACCTCACCTTGGATGGAGCTTGAAGGAATAGTGTTAAGTGAGATAAGTCAGAAAGAAAAGGCTAAACATTGGGATGATGTCACTCATAGAAGTTGAAAAATAAGAACAGGCACAAAGGCCGGCATAAGGATCCCGGTTCAAGCCCTGGGCTCCACACCTGCAGGGGAGTCGCTTCACAGGTGCTGAAGCAGGTCTGCAGGTGTCTGTCTTTCTCTCCCCATCTCTGTCTTCCCCTCCTCTCTCCATTTCTCTCTATCCTATCCAGTAATGACGATGACATCAGTAACAATAATAACAACTAAAATAAAAACAAGGGTAACAAAAGGGAATAAATGAATATTAAAAAAAAAAAGAAAAAGAAGAACAAAAAGGAAAACACTAAGCAGAACTTGGACTGGGTTTGGTGTATTGCACCAAAGTAAAAGTCTCTGGGGTGGGGGGAGAGTTCAGGTCCTGGAACATGATGGCAGAGGAGGACCTAGTGGGGGTTGAATTGCTATGGAAAACTGAGCAATGTTTTTTTTTTTCCCTTTTGTTGCTCTTGTTTCTCATTGTTGTTATAGTTATTATTGTTGTCATCGTTGTTAGGACAGAGAGAAATGGAGAGAGGAGGGGAAGACAGAGAGGGGGAGAGAAAGATAGACACCTGCAGACCTGCTTCCCCACCTGTGAAGTGACTCCCCTACAGGTGGGGAACTGGGGGCTCAAACAAGAATCCTTGCCAGTCCTGAGCTTTGCACCACCTGCGCTTAACCCACTGTGCTACCGCCCGACTCCCAAAGCTGAGCAATGTTACACATGTACAAACTACTATCTTTTACTGTCAACTGTAAAACATTAATCCCCCAATAAAGAAATTTTTTAATGTATTAAAAAAGGAATAGAGTAACATGTGCTCTACTGGGTGAACCACCACTTAGCCCCCTGCTTCATACATGGTTCTGTCTCCTGGGTTCATTCATAGTCCCCTTGCTCATTTGCTTTAGGCTTAGAGGCGACTCTGCTTCTTGGCCATAGCCCATGGGCTGATCCATCCCTCCGGGTTCCCCACACCCCTGCCCACACCTCAGTTGAGTCTCAGCATCACATCATCCTCCATGTCCCCAGTCTGTTCCATCTGTTTCCAACTGGGACTCCTCCAATTGACAGAAGGAAACTTATTTCACTCAGTCAACATAGTGATTTTCAGAGGCAATATCATCCTCAACTTGCCATCACATTTTTTTCAGACTTTCAAACATGTCTGCCTCAGAATGTTGGTGGGGTTTTGAGAGAACCCCCTCCCCACTCAGCCCCAGCACCTGATAATCTTCTATCAGTACTTTTATTATTTCTGGGCTTGGTCCAGATGGATTCAGATCTGTCACTGCTGGAGAGAATGCCACAAAACCAGGGAGTTCAGACAGATGACTAGGGTAAGATATGGAAACAGCTCCTCTGAGAGTCCAAAAAACAGGCTGTCAAAGCCTTGAAGGCACCAAAAAATGGTGAGTGGGCCTGACCGGCCCCAGGATTAATTTCCAGTTTAGGAAAGGCTCGGTGATAGACTTAGGGCTGCAGAAACCCTAACACAGAAGAGGGGTTATAAAGCCTCTCTATTAACCATTGAAACTCATCTGAGTCTCACTCAGTACAAAAAGGGACAGGCAAGTCAGGCTAAGATGGACGAGAGGCAGTCACTGGAGATCCCACCTTGGTCCCCACCTGCAGTTCTGTAACATAGAGCCGTCTCCATAGATTGTGGGTGATTCTGGAATTCCAGACCAAGCAGGGCAGGCAGCAGAGAGATGGCCTGGGACTGACCACACCTTGGTCCCACGCTGGTCAGGGAGGAAGGGTTACAAATATGCTCCCCATTCATGAGCTCCAATTCACTGGAACCCTTAGTAGAACAACAAACATGAGTGCAGAAGACTGGGAGAAGAGTGGCTCAGAAGAGCTCAGGAAAGTCCAGCTTTCTTTCCTTTGGTATCATGGCTGTGGCCATGCTTCTCCCACCAGAGTTCCTGCAACTCTGAGTTACATTCTGGGGATAAGCATTCAGAGACAGAGGCCAGCTGGAATCCACCATGGTCAAACTCTGTCACTATGTCACCTGAACTCAAAGGTCTGTTCAACTGGAGTCTCTATCTTAGAAAAGAGGCCATGTGCTCCAGGAGAAAAAGCTTTCACCCACTCAGATTTATTTTACCAGCCATTTTATGTTAGCTAAGCAAGTCTAGGGATTAGACCCAAGACAGAAATCATGCAAAAGAGTTTAATTTTGCTGCATAAACACCCCCCTGTGGGGCCTCCAGGCAGACCGTGCAGCTGCATTACATAACAGCAGGGGGCGTCACTGCATGCCTCTCACCTCCCACCCCTTTGTGGTTCTGCTATTCTGTTTCCTGGCAGACGACTGTAAGTGAACTAAGGAAGAGGTGCCTGCCTGTAATTCTCCCATCTCAGTGGGACCTCAGCCAACCAGACCAAAAAGAAAATGCTCTCTCCCCACACTCTGAAAGCATGACACTCATTCCCGAGGGCACCTCTGCCATCATGGGTCCTCTGATATGGCCTTTCCCTATCCCTGCTTGTCTCTCCCTTCCACTCCCCACCATGCCCTCAGTGCAGTCTAGGCACCAGTGAAGCTCTGGGGACACCACTCCATAAATTATCTTTTCATTGGAGGCCTAGCAGATAATAATTTAAAGGACTAGTCACTGCTTGCAATTAAGCACAGAGAAAATAGATCAGGCCCATAATTTATGTCTGTGCAAGGTTGGGCTGGATTCGTAATTAATGTTTGCTCCCTTTAATGAAATACTCCAAAGGTCTGCACTTCTGTCATTCATGAAGGTAATTTTTCAATTGATTAGTAAAATAATACTTGAAAAGTAAATGCACCTGCTTCTCCCCCGAAATGTCTCAGTCAACCGGACCCTGGTGGAGACGCTAAAAAAAAAATACCACTCTAACCCAGTGGAGCCCAGGCTCAGCACCATCAGCATGCACAGCTTGCCTGCGTCTGAGAGGCAGGCAAGATGAAAAAGTAATTAAAGTGGGCACAGTGACCAGAGTCCCTGGGTGGCCCTGTGCGGCTGAGCAGATGTGGTCACTCTGCCTGGTTCCCCCCTGCTCTTGGGGATCCAGGTGGGAAGTAGGGAGCAGAGAGGGCTGAAGATGAAGCCTACTGATGGTCTTCATAGCTCAAGATCCTCTGGGGGCTCTGAGCCAGGCCAGGGTGACCTTGAGGAATCTGCTATGGAGGACAGGTAGAACCCAGAACCCAAGGCAGTCAGCAGGCTACTTGGCAGAGGGCTAGGCTAGATGCTGCCAGGCTGGGCAGTGGTGCACTTAATAGAGCATACATGTTGTCATGTGTGAGAAGCTGGGTTCAAGCCCCCATTCCCCATATGCAAGGGGGAAGCTGTGCATGCAGTGAAGCAGTGCTATAGATATTTCTCTTTCTCTCTTCTTCTCTACCCCACCTCCCCCCTCAATTTCTCTCTGTTGTATAAAATGTAAAAAATAAAGTATCAAAAACTCTAAAGGAAAGAAAGAAAGAGGGAGGGGGAGAAAGGAAGGAAGTGAGGGAGGGAAAGAAAGAGATGCTATCTGGCTGAATGATGACATGCCCAGTAAAGAATACTAGTTACTGTGCATAAGAACCCCAGTTCAGGCCCTTGGTCCCTACTTGCAAGGGGGCAGAGGAAGCTTCACAAGTGGTGAAGCAGTTCTGTAGATCTCTCTCTCTCTCTCTCTCTCTCTCTCTCTCTCTTCCTGTCTGTCATACTCTTAAAAACAGAAAGCACCAGGAGTGAAGGTGTCCTATAGGTGCTGAACATCAGCAATTACCTGGGTGACAAAAATAGAAAAGGAAAGAAAATAAATATTGTCCCCAAGTACCTTCATCAGCCAAGATTAGCTGGTTCCTAATTTTTTATTTATTTGTTTATTTTATTGCCACCAGGGTTCATTTTTCCTCTTTTTTTTAATTTCCTATTTTATTTGATAGGATAAAGAGAAATTGAAGACAGGAAGGGGAGATAAAGAAGGAGAGAGAATGATAGAAACCTGTAGGCCAGCTTCACCACTCATGACCTGTCCCTACTGCAGGTAGGGTGTGGGTGGTCGAACACACGTCCTTGTACATGATAACATATGTGTATAACCAGGTGCGCCACTGCCTGGATCCCTACCTGGCTCCTATTAAAAGCTACTTAAAGTGGGGAGTCCGGTGGTAGTGCAGCAGGTTAAGCGCACGTGGCACAAAGCGCAAGATACCAGCATAAGGATCCCGGTTCGAGCCCCCGGCTCCCCACCTGCAGGGGAGTCGCTTCACAGGTGGTGAAGCAGGTCTGCAGGTGTCTATCTTTCTCTCCTCCTCTCTGTCTCCATTTCTCTCTGTCCTATCCAACAACAACGAAATCAATAACTACAACAATAAAAAGTTTTTTTTAAAAAAAGCTACTTAAAGTGGAAACCAGCATTTGATAATAGTAAAGAGACAGGTTGAAGGGCTTTATCTTCTGAACTGAAGCTACAAGTTATGAACAGAACTCTATCCTATGCTCCACTGAATGCAGGCAATGAGTAGGATGCAATTAACACTTATGCATCCTTAGACTAGAGAAAGACTCAGGTCCAGGGAGACAGCAAAATGCTTATGCCTGAGGTACCAAAGGTCCCAGGTTCTATCTCCAGCACCACCATAAACCAAAGATGAGTAGTACTCTAGAGAAGAAGATGAAGAAGAAGGAGGAGGAGAAGAAAGAGAGAGAATGGGAGAGAGAAAGAAAGAGAGAAAAAGAGAAAGAGGAAGAAAGGGAGAAAAAGAGTGGAAGGAAGGAAGGAAGGAAGGAAGGAAGGAAGGAAGGAAGGCAGGCTTAAGTGTTGGTATGGGGGGAAGTGAGTTGTTTATTTGTTTTTTTGTTTTTTGTCAAAATTGTTGACTAGCAGGTTATAACCTTTCCCTAATGGATTTCCAGGCCTCAGACAGAAGGAGGGTAATCTGGGCAAAACTATTCAAAGGCTGTCAGTCTTCCAAAATCTGTCCTTCATCTCTGTCATTTAAATGGTTCAGCTGTCAATGACAGAGTATGAGACATGGAAGCAGTTGACTGGTTGTCATCTCTGATCCCTGTTTCCTTTTTCCTGGCTTGGTGTGGGGGTCAGCGGCTCTCCAATCTCACTCCGCAGTGAAATCCTACATCTGGGGTGATCTGTTATTTCTCTTCATGACCAAGTCACACTGTAATGGTGAACATTTGTCACAAGGAATGGAGTTGGGGGGGTGCTTTCCCAGGACACCAGCCTCATGAAGGGCCAGGTTATTTATGCATGTCTCTTGAGTGTTACAGCCAAGCTGACTTCACACCTTCAAAACAGTGGGACCTAGGCAGCAGAGTCAAATCCCAAGGACTTCCATGGGTCTATGTCCTGAGCTCGCAGGACCATGCTGCTTGAATTGCCCCTAGAAGAAAGGAAAATGTCTCTTAGGATGTTCATTGCAAGAATCAGTACAGAGAGGGCTGATTTAAGTAGAGAAGGAAGGCAGGAAGGTCATCCCCTGGGAAGTGCTATGAGAGATCACTAGAGAACCAGGGCTGGTGTTTATCTGCTCACTCTCCAAAGTGAAAAAGCCAGGGCCAGTAAGATAGCTCACCTGGAAGGGTGCCAGCTTTGCCATGTGGACAACCCAGATTTCAGCTCTGCTCCCACTGCACTGGAGGAAGCTTCATTGCTGTGCTATCTCTCCCACTCTGTCTCTCTGTCTTCAACTTTCTGTTTGAATAAGTCAACTCTGAGCGGTGAAGTCCCAGCAATCACAACACACACACACACACACACGCACAGACATGACCAAAGATGACCCCAGAACTCAACATGAAAGAGGAGAGAGAATAAAAAAGAGACAAAAGAAATAAAAACAGGGCCTTCCTAGGGACTGAGTGGTGGCACAATGAGTAGAGTACACACTCAAGTTCAAGTTCTCAGCTCTCACCTGTAGGAGGGAAGCTTCACAAATGGTGAAGCAGTGTTATAGTTCTCTCTTTCTCTCTCCCTCCCTTTCTTCTCCATCTCTCTCTTTCCTCTCAATTTCTCTCTGTCCAAAATAATAAATAAATATTAACCAAAATAATAAATAAATACTATTTTTTAAAAAAGGATCTTCATTCATTTACCTGGAGCCTTGCTGATCTTGATGTCATCTATCCAAGTCCTGTAGGGGCTGGTCATCCAGAACCCCCCTCCTGGGACATCTCTACCTCCTGGGACATCTCTCACAGTCTTGTGCAATGTGGGACAAAGAGTGACATGCAGCCATTTGTACTGAAATTTAAATGGATCAAAAGCAAATACAACGAGAGTTCCAGCTGCCTGGTCACATCAGCCATATCTCAAGCCCTCTGAGGGCCACGACTTCAAACTTGACAGTATTACAGAACATGGCATGGCATAAAGTTCACCTGAACAACAGGTCTTTTTAAAAAAAATTTCTTTATTGGGGAATTAATGTTTTACATTCAACAGTAAATACAATAGTTTGTACATGCATAACATTTCCCAGTTTTCCATATAACAATACAACCCCCACTAGGTCCTTTGTCATCCTTCCTGGATCTGTATTCTCCCCACCCACCCACCCCAGAGTCTTTTACTTTGGTGCAATACGCCAATTCCAGTTCAAGTTCTACTTATGTTTTTGTTTCTGATCTTGTTTTTCAACTTCTGCCTGAGAGTGAGATCATCCCATATTCATTCTTCTGTTTCTGACTTATTTCACTTAACATGAATTTTTCAAGGTCCATCCAAGATCGGCTGAAAATGGTGAAGTCACCATTTTTGATAGCTGAGTAGTATTCCATTGTATATATATACCACAACTTGCTCAGCCACTCATCTGTTGTTGGACACCTGGGTTGCTTCTAGGTTCTGGCTATTATAAATTGTGCTGCCAAGAACATATGTGTACACAGATCTTTTTGGATGGGTGTGTTGGGTTCCTTAGGATATATCCCCAGGAGAGGATTTGCAGGATCATAGGCTAGGTTCATTTCTAGCCTTCTGAGAGTTCTCCAGACTATTCTCCACAGAGGCTGGACCAATTGACATTCCCACCAGCAGTGTGGGAGGGTTCCTTTGACCTCTCCAGCATTTGCTGCTGTTACCTTTTCTGATGTATGACATTCTCACAGGAGTGAAGTGGTATCTCATTGTTGTCTTTATTTGCATTTCTCTGACAATCAGAGACTTGGAACATTTTTTCATGTGTTTCTCAGCCTTTTGGATCTCTTCTCTGGTGAATATTCTGTCCATATCCTCCCCCCATTTTTGGATGGGGTTATTTGTTGTCTTGTTGTTGAGACTTGCAAGTTCTTTATATATTCTGGTTATTAGCCTCTTGTCTGATGTATGGCATGTAAAGATCTTCTCCCATTCTATGAGGGGTCTCTTGGTTTGGGTAGTAGTTTCTTTAGATTGAACAACAGCTCTGAATCATGCTCCATGTATCCGTTGGCCCCACCAGGTGCTCAATAGTCTGTGGAGCAGCTGGTCAGTGGAGGCTTCTGAGTTGCCAGGGCACAGTGACCCAAGGCTGGGCCCTCCTTTCTCGATCCTCTGAGACTTTCTGCCTCTACCAGCGGATGAGACTAATCTATATTTGCAGCTCCTTTTCTTTGCTTGAACAATGCAGAGCAGCCTAGGGAAATGGCTGGATAGCTCTGTCTCTCTCTCCAGCACCTCCTTCATGACTCCCTTAATAGGTGGAAATGCCTGATTATTTCAAATGAATATAATTACAAAATCCTCTACTTAGAGTAATGTTCCTCCTTTGTGGAAGCCATCGGCATGACATCTCCTTTCTCTCCATGGCTCCTCTTTGAGAAGCACTTTGTTGCTTTGAAAAAGTAAAATTCAATGGTCCCAGCAGGATGGTCTCTCCCCACCCTGGGTGCCAGGCAAGGCTACTGTAAAAGGTGCCCCAGCCCAGATCAGCATCCCCAGCCTCCATCTCCACTAGGAGAACCTGATACTGCAGACTCACACCATGAAACTAACTGGGTTCTGTTATAGAGACCAAGGACATACTAATCTGTGCCCTCAGACAGACTTAGATTTGGACCCCAACACTCCACTCTCACTGACTGTGTGATCTTTGGTGAATTGGTCACCTCTTCTGAGCCTTCATTTCTCCATCTCAAAAAATGACCTTTTGTTTGTTGTTTTTTATTATGCAAGATGAGAGAGAGAGAGAGACCTACAGGACAGTTTCATCAACCCTGAAGCAGGTGAGGACCAAGGGCTTGAGCCTAGCTAGGTCCTTGCACATTGTAGTATGTGTGCTCTGCTGGGTGCACCAACCACCTGTGTAGCAAAGAGGGTATCCACCCTTCATGTATAGGGGAACCTCCCTTATTCATATAGCAGGACTCCACGCCAAGCCCTACATGATTGGTCCAGTGATGGGCACATGACTTGTCCCGCTGGATGTCTGCACCTGGAATAAGCCAGCATGTGCGATTGTAACATGTCCCAGTGGTCTGCAGCCACGGTCTCCCCAGGTAGACAAAGCCAGACAGGCCTGAGAGAGTGTGAAAACAAACAGTAGACAGAGAAACCAAACAAGGGTGATGGCCATGATGTTCATTGCTGCTTACCCAGCTCCTACATAGCATCTACTAGTCCTAACTTGTGCTGTTGGAGCAATAGGCGATGGAGAATATCTATCTGTCCTTCCAGGCAATGAACTCAGACCCCGCTTCTCAGATTTCTACTTTTAGCACTTGCCACCCACAGAGTTCTGACATTGTAGCTCATACATGTCTCATTCCAATAGATGTCCACCAGAGCAAGGGAGCCTGGAGGACTAGGATCATCTGATCTACTCTCCACCTTCCCATTTCAGAGGAAACAATCCCAATTGTTTCCTCTGAAATCCCAATTCTTGCCAGAATATTGTTGCAATCAGTTTGCTGTAACGTTCTCTTTGCCCCAACCCCTGAAGGCATGCCCTTATCCACATTCAACAGTGCCCCCTTTTTCTAATTACCACAAAGACAAATGCTCTCTCAATAGTCCTGTCCTCCAGCGAGAGAAACCTTCCTCTGGAGAAAACTGAGGGAGTCCAGGAGGACAAAGGTCTACTGTCACTTCCAAGTGCACAGCTCAGCAAGAAGAAAAATCTACCTTCACTCTTTGAGCAGCTACAGAGCCTCATCTGTCTCAAATCTCTGTGCTGGGAGAGACACTGTTGGATCTGTAGATCTGAAGTGGAATCAGCATTCTCCAGAGCTGTGAGCAGAGAGGAGACCCAGCTGAAAAGACACCCTTTAAGGAAGAGGGCAAAAGCAGAGAATATCCCAGGCAGAAGGAAGAGTGAATGTTAAGAAAGAATAGACCCATGTATACCAGGTCCATGGAGCACCATGGAGTACGGAAGAGGAGGGGGTGAAAGGTAAGAAGAGGACCAGGTCATAGGTGCCTCATCATGGCCAAGACCAAGGGCCTGTGGGTCTTACCCCAGGCCTCTGCTCTGACATAGAGGTAGAATCTTGCAAAAGCTTTCTATGTACAAGTTCCTGTGTGGGAAGAGAACAGACTAGGCCTACTACCTGGTTTCTGGACAGCCCACAAGCTGAGAGTAGCTTTTTTACTCTGCAGATTTCTTACATAAGTGCTAGCATAATATCCTTGATTTCACCTCGTGACTTAAAAAATTAAAAAAATTTAAAAATCCCTAAAATCATGTACTCTCTGGCTCGTTGCAGAGAAAGTTTGCTGAACTGTGGCCTCAGATGCCAGTGAAGCAGTTCCTCTCTGGGAGTTGGCAGAGAGGGAGAAACATTCTCTTTGAGGAGAAAGACAAAAAAAAAAAATAGACAAATAGGATTTGACTTTAAAAAAAAAAGCAAGGAAGATCAACAGCCATCCTTATCAACTTTCCAGCCTGCATTATGGGCACAGAGAATAATTGAGGACCCTTCCCACTCCACCCACATCTCCCCACTTTGCACCCTCCCAGAGCTCCTGACCCTAGAAATCCAATCTCCTAGTTATAGCCGTGTTTATTAAAAGCATGACAATGGAGGCTGTTTCTCCCAAGATCTGTTTTTGTCATAACTGTTTGTAATGGTTAAACCTCAACAACTTAAACACTCCATACAAAGTAATGCATCTCCAATAAACTGAAATATTAACCAATCATATGTAATGGTTCATTTCGAACAAATGCTGAGCTCGGGGTCCTTGGGGCATCGTAGAAATTGAAAACCATATTGATGAACTGGCCAGCCTTCCAATTACACTGCGTAGGGATGAAAAGGGATAGGAAAAGTTCTCATTATGGTTCCCTGACATTAATTTGAGCATTTTTATATGTGTGTCCTATTAAGCACTTTAAGTGCTTTTTGATAATTGTGCTTTGTAGTTTTTACAGCACTTCAGCCTATTCCCAGTTCAATTTCCTCTTTTATCCGATGTTTGAAATATTGATTTCTGACAGATAAAAGCAAACCTTATAATCTCAGCAGCGAGTAATAAGTGAGTGGGACGAGGCTTCAGAATGCATCGGGGAATGGTCATATTTGAAACAGTCTTTGTTTTATTACATTTCGTCAACAGAATTTACTTACTGCTTGCTGATATTTATGTAAAAAGCCCCGGCCTTGAAGAAGGCCACGGTATTGCCAATTTCAGCTCTACATTTTGCATTTAGTAAGATAAAAGAAGTCTCTCCCTTGGAGTCTGATGATTGCAGTGGCTTAAACTGCTGTCAGCCAGCTACGAGTAACTGTGATTTATCTTCTTCAGACTGCGCCATGTCTCAGTTGCAAACTTTCCTTTTAGTTTTGCATTAAAAACAAAAACAACAATAAAAAAAATAAACCTGACAAAGCCAGCCATATGCTGAATATGCTTCCTCTCTCGGGTCTTCGGACTCAATAGAGACCCTTGCTCTGGGAAAGAAGCTACATAAAGGGCTTAAAGTCAGGGTGTCCTTAGAGACCACAGTGGCTGCATTTTCTGACACGCAGCTCAGGGGACCTCAGAGGACTGGCAGAGATTCCAGTCCCCATCCCCCACTATGTTAATGCCTCCTTCATTGATTCATTCATTCAGCTCAAGTATTACTTACTGAGCAGTGTCCTTGGTGCTGGAGGACTACAGAGCCAAATGAAGAAGGGAATGGGTTTGTTTTTATGACACTCACATTCTCCATTTAGTTCTTAACAAGGGGTAGTAGCAATGACCCACTCCACGCATCTGGTTGTCACAAGTGGGGAATTATGCTGCCGGTAGCTCCAAGGAAGGCTGTTCAACATCCCATAGTGAACAGGGCAGCAAAGAATGACCTAGCCCCAAGTGTCAATAAACTGATGTGGAGGAAGTCTGTTCCAGTAGAAGGAGACGATTGGCCTGTAAATGGAGAAGGAAGTAGCAGGCAGTAAGTAATAGAGGGGAGAGAAAAACAAAACAGGGCAGTGAGTTAGAGACAGAAGGCATTTATACTCAAGTCTGGGGAGCAGGAGGTGAAGGGAAGATGGAGCAGTGAGCTAATGTGTTGCAGCAGGAGAAGCACTGTAGGCCAGGCAAGCAGAAAGTGGCTGGGCTGTGGGCTGTGAAGATAGCTCATCAAGTGGGACCTCACCTTGCCTGGCACCACGTGAGGATACCACCATGACCCCAGAGGATGTTCTAGTGTTAGGTGTCTCTCCTTCTCTCTTGGTCTCTCTCTGATGAAAAAGGGGGAGCAGTGAAACTGTATATGTACACCAGGCCAGAAGGTGGTTCAATGAGTGGATAAAGCATTTGGACTCTCAAGCATGGCATCTAGGGTTCAACCATGAGCATTACATATGGCAGAGTGGTGTTCTCTCTCTCTCTCTCTCTCTCATAAATAATATATATATATATTTAAAATCACATATGGGGGTTAGGAAACAGGCAGTGGCACAACCAGTTGACCACACACGCTACCATGTATAAGGACCCAGCTTCAAGCCTCTCTACCTGCAGGGGAGAAGCTTCATAAGTGATAAAGTAGCACCACAGGACTCTCTCTCTCTCTCTCTCTCTCTCTCTTTCTCTCTCCTCTGTCCCCTCCCCTCTCCTATCCTCTGTTTCTCTCTGTCCTATCAAATAAAAGAAAATGAACAGAGGAAGGAAATGACCACTGGTAGCAGTATTGTGTAGATTGTGTAGGCACTAAGCCTCAGTGATAACCGTGGTGTCAAAAATAACAACAACAACAACAACAAAAATATGTGGACTAGAAAGTCGGCTGGTAGTGCAATGGGTTAAGCGCAGGTGGCTCAAAGCACAAGGACCAGACTAAGGATCCTGTCTCGAGCCCCTGGCTCCCCACCTGCAGGGGAGTTGCTTCACAAGTGGTAGAGCAGGTCTGCAGTTGTCTTTCTCTCCCCCTCTCTGTCTTCCCCTCCTCTCTCCATTTCTCTCTGTCCTAACCAACAACAATATCAATAACAACAATAAAAAAACAACAAGGGCAACAAAAGTGAATAAATAAATAAATATTTTTTAAAATATATGTGGACTGAGAAGACAGTATAATTTTCTTTTTTAAATTAATTTCTTTATTGGGGGACTAATGGTTTATAATCAACACTAAAATACAATAGTCTGTACATGTATAACATTTCTCAGTTTTCCACATAGAATTCAATCCCCACTAGGTCTTCCTCTGCCAACATGTTCCAGGACCTGAACCCTCCCCCCTCACCTTAGAGTCTTTTACTTTGATGCAATACACCAAATCTAGTCCAAGTTCTAGACAGCATAATTTTTATGCAAAAAGTTTTCATGCCTGATTCTCCGACGATCCCAAATTCAGTCCGTAGCACCACCAGAAGTGAGAGCTGAGCCTGCTCTTATCTCTGTATCTTTCTCTCTGTATCTCTCTCATGAAAATAAGATATATATCCATATTTTTCTCTCTTTACTGCTTTAAAATTATGTATCACTTTATTTTATACGTTTTGTTCCCTTTTTTGCATTTGTGTTTGTTTGTTTTTACCTGAGCACTGCTTAGTTCTGGCTTATGGTGGTGTGGGAGATTGTACCTGGGACCTTGGAGCCTCAGTCATGAAAGTCTTTTTGTATTCCACCCCTGCCCTCTATTTTTTATTGTATATAAACCTCTGAATAGAAGCAACACATGCAAAAAACATTACCAAATACACATTAGTTTACAGTACAATCTTTAACACATAGGCACAACTTCTTATCTCCCCTTGATTGGTGTCTAGAAGACACAGCAGGATCCCAATGTCTATTCATCTTTCCCTCTCTCCCCAGAGTCCTTTGCACTGGTGCAATATACCACACCCAGTTCAAGTTTCATCTTACGTTTTCTTTTACTATTCTTTGTTCGTAAGTGCCACCTATAAGTGAGATCATTTGGTATTTATATTGGTCTTTCTCTTTCTGGCTTGTCTCACTCAACAATATGTCTTCAGGTTCTGACCACACTACTGCAAAGGAGATGGCCTCATCATTTGTAACAGCTGCACAATATTCACCTGTCATTGGACATCTCTTTCTATCTAAAAAGTCAGTTCACAGTGATGATGTTCCAGTAACAACAAAAATAAAACAAATAGTCTGGATAGATAGTATAATGGTTATGCAAAGGACTTTCATGTCTGAGGTATTGAGGTCCCAGGTTCAACCCCCAGCTCCACCATAAGCCAGAGCTGAGCAGATCTCTCTCTCTCTCTCTCTCTCTCTCTCTCTCGCTCATATTTTATTAAAAATAAATGAACAAACAAGGGTGGAGGAAATAGGATGATGGTTATGCAAAAAGACTCTCCTGACTGATACTTGCAGGTCCCAGATTCTATCCCCTGTACCACTATAAGTCAGAGTTTAGCAGTATTATGGTTTAAAATAATAATTAATTAATTAAAATATTTAAAAATAAATGTGAGTCTCAGGTACTGGTGACATCAGCTAAGTTATGCTATAGTAACAAGCACAAATACAGCTTCATTCAAAGTACATGTCCTCTGCAGGAAGGCATAGGCTCTGTGGGCTACAGGTTTGGCAGGTGGAGCACATGGCCTCTGAGTCAATGCTGTCCCCATGACGGGAACACTGAGCATGGTGATGTAGGTGCTGGCTCTCCCTGTTTCTGTCCAGTATGTCTGCTCCCATACTATTGACCAAAGGAAGTCCCATGATCATAGTGTAGCTCAAGAAGGTGGAAAGGAGAAAACTGAATCTTGGAGGTTAATCTTAATACCCAGTACATTGCACCAGAGTAGGAGGGATGGCGATGGGAAGGTCTGGGAGTTGGGAGCAAGGTGAGACTCCAGGGAATCCTGAGACCTTTGACTGGCCGAGCTGCAGGGCTGCGGTCTCAAACTAAACACCTACAAGCAGCTGTAGCCCATAGCCATGCCTTATTTGTTTAAGAAATTGCTGGGAGGGAGGCATGGAAAGGGTTTGAGGGTCCTGGTACATGATGGTAGATAAGGCCTTAAGTTAAAGGCGAGAGTGTTCTGCCGACACCTATCACAGGGAAATGAATAATTGTGCCCATGTGTCAATTGTTATACTGTAAAAAATTAACACCCCCCCATAAAGTGATTTAAGAAAAAATAAATCAGTTGCTTACCTCATAGAATACACAATTTACCATGTGTCAGGGCCAAGATTTGAAGCCCCAACCATCACATGATAGCACCACACAACTGATAAGTTTCATGAGCAGTGTTGTGGTATGTCTCCTTCTATCTTTCTTCCTCTAATTCTCACCTACTATCTTTAAAAATAATTATAACAGGAATGGTGGAATCATGCAGATATGAAGCTACAGTGAAAATTCTGGCATCACAAACAAGCAAACAAACTGAAAACTATACCCAAGTAATTGCCAATAGTTATTTGTTTTGTTTGTTTGTTTGTTTTATTGTCACCAGGGTTATTGCTTGGGCTCCATGCCTATACCATGAATCCATTGATCTCCTCTGGTTCTTCTTTATTTTATTTTTTTTGTTTGTTTTATTTTGTTTTATTTTGACAGAGTGTAACTGAGAGGGTAGGGGGAAGAGAGAGGGAGAGAGAAAGAAAGACACCTGCAGTACTGGTTCACCACTCTTGAAGCTTCCCATATTCTAGTTCTGGCTACAGTCTTGAATCCAGGTCCTTACACATTTTAACATTTGTGTGCTTTACTGAGTATACCACCTATAGCGAACCTATAGTTCGCTTTGTTTTTTGTAGAGACAGAGAGAAATTGAGAAAATAGATATAAATAAATAGATGATTAATAGATAGATTGATGGATAGATAGATAGATAGATAGATAGATAGATAGATAGATAGATAGATAGATAGATAGATAGACAGACAGACAGCACTGCTTCAACACTCATGAAACGGAGACCAAGGGCTTAAACCTGGGCCTGTGTGCACTGTAATGTCTACACTCAAGAAGGTGAGCCACCACCCAATAGTTGTTTTTTTTTAAAGTTCCAAACCAGTAATGGCTTTTATTATATCTTTTAAAAGATCACAAGTAGTTCTGCTGAGTCATCCCACTATTTTGATGCTCATGTGGCTAGACAACTTAGAGATTCTTCATCAGCCTGCCGAACTATTTCTTTTTCAGAAACGTAGATACCATCCAAAAATTTCCAGGTATCTTTGCTTGCTGAATCAAGGCGGCTGAATTTGATACAAGTTTGATGTCATTTCCTTCAAGAATTAATTCATCTTTCTGGGCTTGAGATATTGAGCAAGCAACAACTGACCTCATCATTTGAACCCTACATATGTATTTTTCACCCAAGAAATTTCTGATTTCAACAAGAGACCCATTCCCTTGAATAACAGTGTTGGTAGGGAAGTGAGCATACACAGACCTCGTTTTGTATCAGAAGCTCAGTATAACACCCATGATCATATTCTGGACATGGCTGCAGATAGTGCAAACAGTAGCCAGTTCCTTTCTATTTCCTCACCATTTGTCAATTCAGAGCCGCTTCTTTTTCTTTCCTTCTGGAGGAGACTGAGCTCTACATTGATATGGTTAAAGTCCTTCTGCAGGATGCCTCTGGGGCCCTTCTGATGACCATGCACCCCTTCAGAAAGATGTACACATCCTCTGGGATGTCAACAGTCTGGTTGCTGAGAATGGTCTTCATTCTTGAAGTAGAGGAGGCAAAAACAAAAAAAGTCACCCAATAGTTTTTAATGAGATTTTTTTCATAGAGAAAAAAAGAACAGGGAGCAGGTGGTGATCTGCCAAATAGAGGGGGATCCTTATGATTTTCCATTCTGCTCTGTTTATTTGTCATTACTTCAGATACCTGATTCTGAGACTGGGCTCCTCTGATAACCCACTACAAAGGAAATCACAGGCATGGGGCAAGGGTGGGGCAGGGAAGGGGACCCTGGTTGCCCACCCACCATATCCATGTGACAGGGGACAAGCAGAAGGAGACTTTGTGGCATCTCCAAGCTCACAGCAGTGGCACTGCACAGATAGCTGAATTCTCAGGTAGAAATGACCAGCACTGGGCATGTACACCTGTCAGATGCCTACATCACCCAACACTCCTTCCAGTGGGGCTCTAGGGATGCTTGCTGATGTCTGAGTTCCACCTGTGTGCTTTTCATGAATGTTATTCTCAGCATCTTAGAGCTGGGCCACTTTCTCCTTCTTTCTGATGTCAGGATAGACCTAACTATACATAAAGGAAGGGCTAGTGTACTCAGTAAAGCACATACCTTACCATGCAAGAGGACCTAGGTTCAAGTCCCTGGCCCTGACCTGCTAGAGGGTAGCTTCATAATCAATGGGATAGTGCACAGGTATCTGTCCTTTTCTCTTTCCTTCTCCTCCTCACTATCTCTCCTAGTATATAAGAAAAAAAAAGAAAAGAAAAATGGCCACTGGGGGTAGTAGAGTGGTAATGCAGGCACCAAACTCTTGATGACCTTGGTAGCAAAAAGCAAGAGAGAGAGGGAGGGAAGGAGAGAAGGAAGAGGGATGGGGGAAAGAAGAGAGGGGGGAGGGGGAGGGATATTGAGGGGGGAAAGGGAAGCTGCTAGTATTTAACACCTCTCCTTCCTTGTGCCACTGCATTGCTTATGGGTAAAGGCCTTATTTTTAAAATTGGATCTATGATTTAATTTGTTCACTGCCACCAGGGTTATTGCTGGGGCTTGGTACCTGCATGAGAAATCCACCACTCCTGATATATATATATATATATATATATATATATATATATATATAGAGAGAGAGAGAGAGAGAGAGAGAGAGAGAGAGAGAGGGAGAGAGGGAGAGAGAGAGATGGAGAGAGGGGGGATATGGAGAAAAACTGAGAGAGGAGGGGAAGATAGAGACAGAGAGACACCTGCAGCACTGCATCACCACTCATGGTGCTTCCCCCCTGCAAGTGGGGGCCAAGGTCTTTGAAACCAATGCCTGCCACCCCCCAAACCAGTTATTAAGAGACAATATCTCATACCTTAAAAATACTGAGTGGTCATCTTTCTTTGGTTTTCCCTTTGAATCTGATTCTAGGACAAAGATTTGGGTATAGGTTGCTTTTTTTTTTTTTAATTTTTAAAATTTTTTTATTTATAAAAAGGAAACATTGACTAAACCATAGGATAAGAGGGGTACAACTCTGTTGGGCTAGTGAAACAACAGAGATGACCCAGGAACCGAGCTGGTGGTGGCGAGGTGGTTCAAATCTTTATTCATCCGAGCATCCCAGAGTCAGGCAGTAGCACAGCGAGTTAAGCGCACATGGCACAAAGCACAAGAGCCAGCATAAGCATCCTGGTCTGTGCTCCCCTGCTCTTTGAGGCCAGAAAACGGAAGTGGCAAGTTGAAAATGGAAGTGAGTTGACATGGTTAGGAAAGGGGTGGAGAAAGGTAAAAGGGAACTGGGAAAGGTAGGAACTTCCTTAGCAACTGTTGTGAGGGGTTTAACTGGTAGGATTAGTAATATCTGGCAGTCAGGGAGGGTCTTGAGGGTAGGAAAAGAATATATCAAATGAGCAGAATGGGTGGGGAAATAGGGAGGAGACCTTAAGTCATTTGTTAGACAAAGCAGAACATTGATATGTAGATAATAAGAGAGCAGGCCATTGTATCAAGGAATGCAGGGTGAAGCAGGGGAGCTGGCTTAATGTTTTAAGGAATACCGAGCCCCCAGAGGCAGAAAAATGCAGGGTCTCTGGAGACAGGGAGTAAGCTGACAGGGAGGCAAAAAAAATGAGGCCTATACCTCTCCCAAGCTCAACCTCAGCAAGAGAGAGTCTGACAGGGAGATTAGTTTCCTCAGTTCCCCATTTTTCAGTGGGAAAAGTCTCACCACACTCAACAGGGTCTCACAGTATTCCCAGCACGACTCCACACAATTCCTACCACCAGAACTCCATATCCCATTCCTTCCCTTGATAGCTTCCCTATTCTTTATCCCTCTGGGAGTATGGACCCAGGGTCATTATGGGGTGCAGAAGGCGTAAGGTCTAGCTTCTGTAATTGCTTCCCAGCTGAACATGGGTGTTGACAGATCAATCCATACTCCTAGCCTGTCTCTCTCTTTCCCTAGAGGGGAAGGGCTCTGGGGAAGCAGAACTCCAGGACACATTGGTGGGGTTGTCTGTCCAGGGAAGTCTGGAACCTGGTGGCTGAAAAGCGAGTTAACATACAAATCCAAACAAATTATTGACTAATTATGGACCTAGAGGCTGGAATAGTGCAGAAGAAGAATTGAGGGGTTCTCCATCTTGTAGATAGCTAGTAGGCTTATTTTAGTTATATCCCAAAGGGCCTGTGGCTATACTAGGTTTTTTCTTTTCTTTTCTTTTTTTTTCCCCCCAAGCCTGAAATCTGATATGCAGGTGGACCCAAGTTATTGTCTGGGGAGATGATATCATGGCTGGAAAAAGGACCAGAAAGCTGGATAAAGGAAGAGAGTAGCTCCCTAATATGGGGAAGGGGTATAAATATTGTTGACTGTAAACCCCATCAATTTGATGTGATCTGGGGCCCACATTTTATATGTGGTCTCTGAGGCAATGAGAGAGGAAGGGAATGAGGTATGCTAATGAATGAGCAGTTTGCGCTGAGCTCAGACCTCCCGGGGGCTTCCCAGAGTCTTTCCACCTGGAAGCTGACTACTGGTTGTCACTGGCCTCAGAGGCTGCCCTGCTCTACTCTAGTAGTAACTCTGGTGTTTCTGGTCTGCCTTTTGCTCAACTGAGAAAGCATCACCAACCAGAAGCCAAGGTCACACACTGACAATTCACCGTGGAGGCAAAGCCTGTACCCCCAGAGTCTGCTGCAACATCAAAAATCAGTGATGCTTTCTCCGTATGTTCTATTTGGGTGAGATTCCACAGCTCTCTGTCTTCTAGACTATGGGTGGCTTTACTATGGGCAAGAAAAAAAAATCTTCTTAACCAGAGATTTCAGGATTTTTCTGGCAGAAGCAAAAGGCCATGGAATGTGGAAAAACTTTGCCATGCTAAAACGAACTGGTTCAGCAGAGATACCATCCATCGACCCACCGCCTGCTTCCAGCTAATCTAACCATTTTCAAATTCCCCTTTACAATTACTGCAATCAAGTTATTATCAATCATACTATCAATGGCTGGCTCTGCTCCGCGATGTCGACTAAATATTCTTGTGTCGGTGGGATGCTGAATCTGAGATTCTCATTGAAATCTAATGACTTTCATCTTCAAAGAAGCCTTGTGGAGAGAGCATGCTGTCCCCACCCCTGCTGGTTTAATTACAGCACTTCATACATTTCGCATTCTGCAGCTACACACGTCACGCAGCCTGTGTTCCAGTGAAAACATAGAGGTAATGCCACTAAAGTGCTCAAGCAGACAACTTGGTGATTTGTCACCCACACCTGAGGGGCATGTGCCTGACTTCCCATAGCTGTGCCCAGGGTATCCCCATGTCTGCTGGTCTGTGCTGTCCTGGGTACAAGCTCCAAGCCACCAGAATGAGAGAGGCCTCAGTCACCTGCTCCAGAATAATACCAGGCTATAAGGAGGTCCTGCTCATAGAGTAGGAACATTTGGTGTCTTTTCAAAGCATTTTCATGTTCTTGGGCTGGCAGGATAGTTCACTTGAACTCTGGTCAAGGACACATGTTATCATGCTCAAGACCCCAGATTCAAGACTCTGGTCCCCACCTGCAGGATGGAAGCTTCACAAGCATTGAAACAAGAAATGTAGATGTCTTTCTCCCTCTTGATCTCCCCTTCCCCTCTCAATTTCTTCTATCAATTTTTTAATCAAATTATAAAACTTCTTTTATCAATTTATTTAATAAAATAAATAATACAGTGTAAAAATGTTTAAATAATAAAGATAGTGCGCCTGCTTTGCTATGCACAAGACCCAGGTTCAAGTGTGGCCACCACCACTTTGGAGCGAGCTTCAGAACTGTTATATCAGGAATGTACACATACATTCCTGCCACCCCTCTCTCTCTCTCTCTCTCTCTCTCTCTCTCTCTCTCCCGCTCTCTCTCTCTGAAAAACCTTTCTCCATGCAATGAAACCCCAACAGTGTCAAAAAGCATTTTATATGCACAATTCTTCCCAATTTTTCCTTTCTTCTTTTTTGTTATTGTTTTTTTGTTTTTATTTTTTGTTTTATTTACTTATTTATGTATTTATTTATTTATTTTTGTTACCAGGGTTATCATTGGGAGTCAGTGCCTACAAAATGGAGAATCCACCACTCACAGTAGCCTGTTTTTTTTTTTCCCAAATAAATACAGGGAGAAAATCGGGGAGGCAGGGAGGGAGGGAAAGAGAGAGCAAGAAAGAGACACCAGTCACGAAGGACCCCCACCGCCACCACAGGTGGAGACCAGGAGCTTGAACCCGGGTCCTCCCACATGGCAAAGTGTGTGCTCTACTGGATGCATCACTGTCTGAGCCCTGCCAATTTTCTCATCATCTACTGAATATTCATTTAATGAATTATCTGTGGACTGTCTGCTCTGTGCCAGGCACTGTGACCACTGAAGTGAACTCTCCAGGCTGCTTTGTAGGATTCCATCTGCATGGATCTCACATTGGAGAGGGAGAGGCAGCGCAAATATGAAGATAAACAGTTACAAATTCAGATCAAAGCCATGAACAGGCAAAAAGAGAATCCTGGAGCAGAGACCTACAGAAGAGAGTATACCTAAGACAAGGGAGGAAGAAGGAGCCCATTTAGATGGACAGGAAAGCAAATATTAAGGTTTATTCAAAGTGAAGGATAAAAAGGGAGGGGCCCAAGGGTAGGGGAGACACCTGTGAAAGAGAAGCTAGCTGGAGCAATTGTGTCAGCTAAGCCCCACCTCAGCAACTTTCTAAGAAAGGCCTCCTCTGGAGAGAGGGTAGGAACTGAAGGAAGTAATGTGTGTGGGTGTGGGGTGGTGTTTACAGGGGGAAGGGGTGATCCTGTTTTAAAATTCCCAGTGTGCTTGGTCCCAAATGTGGGCAATCCAAGAAACACAGGGACTCAACATTTAAGTGTGACCCTACAGTGTGGTAGTGAGAGGCTGTCATTCAGTTCTGCCCTATGCCCCAGATCACCTTGAGGATCAAAGCACATCCATGACCTCTAGAATTTACCCACTGGCTATACAAGCCCATCTCAAGCATTGGGAAAGCAACTCCTTCACACATCTCAAGGTTGTCATACCGAGGGGCCACTTAGAAGGGAAAGTCATGGCCCCTTGGGATATACCTAAAATTAACCTACTGGCTTTTTCCAAAATGGAGACCCCCCCAAATCTCATCTGCTATATTCTTGCCTTTAGTTTCCTAATTATTAAACAATTTGTGCTGCTTTATATCTTAATGCTTTTTCAGTTACCAAGTTGCAGATGTTACCATGATACCAACCTGACTTCCCTGGACAGAGGACCTCATCAACGTGTCCTGGAACCCCGCCTTCCCAGAGCCCTGCCCTACTAGGGAAAGAAAAACAGGTTGGGAGTATGGATCGACCTGTCAACACCCATGTTCAGCAGAGAGGCAATTACAGAAGCCAGACCTTCCATCTTCTACACCCCTTGATGATCCTGGGCCCATACTCCCAGAGAGATAAAGAATAGAAAAGCTTCCAATAGAGGGGATGGGATACAGAGTTCTGGTGGTGGGAATTGTGTGGAATTATACCCCTCTTATCTTATGGGCTTGTCGATACTTTTATTTTATAAATAAAAAAATACTGTCAAAAAGAAGAAGAGAAGAGGGAGTCAAGTGGTAGCACAGAGGGTTAAATACACATGGCGTAAAGCACAAGGGGACTGGCACAAGGATCCTGGTTCAAGCCCTCAGCTCCCCACCTGCAGGGGAGTCGCTTCACAAGTGGTGAAGCAGGTCTGCAGGTGTCTGTCTTTCTCTCCCCCTCTCTGTCTTCCCCTCCTCTCTCCATTTCTCTCTGTCCTGCCCAACAACAACGACATCAATAACAACAATAATAATAACTACAACAATAAAAAAAACCAGGGCAACAAGAAAGAAAATCTTCTTGAAAAAAGGCAAAAATTACTTATTAAAAAAAAAAAGAAGAGGAAGAGAAGGAGGAGGAAGGATGTCAGATGAACTATATCCCTTATCAGTGGGGCTGGTGCAAAGTTATACTCCTATTCTTGCTCCTCTCTTCCATTTTCTAAATTACCTCCAATTTGCTTACAAACTCACATGGTGGAGTGATCATGGTATTGATTGCTGAGGTGTCTGGGCTCCTGCTAAACATACATTTTCCACATTGATGTTGCTACACGTGTCTACTCACTGTCACAAGACTAGAGAGTATTGAGGTACTAGAGTTGGTCCCTCTTAGAGTAAAAATAAAATAAAAAATAAAATAAATAAAATGGAGCTCTTTTGGTATTATGGGGGGGTATTTAAAATCAGTGGTTTTGGGCTGTGGGCTCACTTCCTCTATCACTGGCGCTTCCCGGGGCCCAGCTACCAAAAGCTTGAGTTTAAAAAAACTAAATGCCTTGGGGCCAGGTGGTGGCGCACCTGCATAAGAGCACACACATTACAGAGCTCAAGGACCCGGGTTCAATCCCCTGGTCCCCACCTGCAGGAGGAAAGCTTCATGAGTGGTGAAGCAGGGCTGCAGGTGTCTCTCTGCCTCTCTCCTCTTTCTCCCTCTCCCTTCTCAGTTTCTCTCTGTCTCTATGCAATAATAAATAAAGATACAAATTTAAAAAAACTAAATGCCTTATTATGCGAGCATCAAGGGCACTGTAAGCACTGTTAAGCTCTGGTTTATGGTGGTCCGGGGCTTGAACCTGGGGCCTATGGCGCCCGTGGCATGAAAGTCTTGCATAAAAAACTTTGTTGGGTTGTCCGGGAGGTGGCGCAGTGGTAAAGCTTTGGACTCTTCAAGCATGAGGTCCCGAGTTCAGTCTCCCGCAGCACATGTGCCAGAGTCATGTCTGGTTCTTTCCTCCTATCTTTCTCATAAATAAATAAAATTAAAAAAAAAAAACAACAAAAAACACTTTGCTGGGGTGGAGGTCGCAGCATAATGGAAAAAAAAATAAAATAAAATCAGTGGTTTTATTAGGTTATGGAAACCATGGTAAAGGTTTGACTCAAAAACCTGACCAGCTGACACATGGCCTGAGTTATTATTCATCACCAATCTATTCTCCAGCCATCAGCTTCCACATCACACAGATCCCAGGAGAAGAAGGGGCAGAGCACTGAGCCCAATATCAAGAGATCACCTTCCATTCTTGCTAAACTGTAGTTCCCACATTGTTTCACTGGATGATAATGACATCTGCTAATCACGCCCATGTGCCCCTGCCTTCGTCTTTGCTTTTTGGCTGTGACAAGGCATGTCTTCCCAACAACTCTGGTCCACATGTATTTTTCTCGCTCCCCATAATGTGACAGCAGTGATATCCCTTCCTGATTAGGCTGAGAGTGGTCACTGGACACTGCGTGTCTAAAACACTCTGATGACAGCTATAACTTGTCATTCCATGGGATTTTTGCCAAGTCCATCGGCAAGAGTGTACATGCCCACGGGAAACAATACCTTTAATTCCAGCAGGATCCAGAGTTGGGAGGCTGGGAAGCATGATGTCCCTGGGTGCATCATTGGAAGTGATGGCGAGTGGCAGTGACTCCTGACTCCGTCCTTTGGTTCCCAGGTCCATGTAGTTTCCCTATCAGGGACTCAGCGCTACATAGAGACCTCAAATTGAATATAAACATTACACCTTGCTCTTGCTTCCAAGCTGCATTTATCTATAGAAGGTCATTCTAACATTTAAAAAAACATATAATTTCACACCTCTATACTATGAAGTTGGCCCCCCGGAGAAATGCTGTTTTGAGTGGAATTCCATATCTACAGCTTTAAGTCATTTTTGTGAATATGGCTAGAACTAAGTAAACCGCTCGCAAGTCCACCAGCAGCCCACAAGAACACCTCAGCCACCAGCCAAGTGAAAAAGCCATATGTCCATCTCCTTTTCCTCCTCTCTCTCTAGGCACTGATGGAGCTGGAGTTCAGAGCCCTCTTATTTTCTTCCTCCTATCACTTCTCCCCGGCTGGGAGCATGGATCAAGGTTGTTTTGGGGGTGCAGAAGGTAGGGGTTCTGGTTTCTGTAACTGCTTCTCTGCTAGACATGGACTTTGGAAGGTTGATCCATAACCCCAGCCTGTTTCTACCCTTGCCCAGTGGGCCAGAATGAGCTGCATTCTTCACAGTAACAGAGATCAGTTAAATACAACTGCAAGTAGTTCCTGCAAGATGTTTAGGACAAAATTTCTTCTGGTCTGTTTTTTTGTTTTCTCTTAGTATTTAATGCCTGTTTTGACTTTACCTGTTAGTTTTGTTAAATAAAGTTTGTATGTTGCATTTAAAAAATTAATTAATTAAATTAAAAAGCAACAAAAAAAAGTTAAGACAAGTAGTAGCAATAAAAACTAAAGTGACCTTAGTGAGTGGCCATCATGTTCTACCTATACTAACCTTCAAGTTCACCATCCTGGTCAATCTGCTCATTTACTCACCATGTCAGGTAAGAGGTGGTCAATGATGAAGGGTGTTAAAGTCAGCTGAGCTGTCATTTTGTCTACTTAGCCTCTGAGGTAGATAATCTCTCCTGGGAGTTAATGAGAAATGCAAAAATCCAGAGTTCATGCCCAGTTCTATTATGTTCATTCACATGCCTCTGACTTAATCTCCTTGTTTCTTTTTTTTTAAATTTATTTATTTATTCCTTTTTGCTGCCCTTGTTGAACCTCCTTGTTTCTAACCCCCACACCCTATTCTTTTCTTCTAGGGTCTAACTGGTCTTTATTAAGGAATCTTTATATATACTTGAGGGTTTTTTTTAAATAGATAATTTTGCTATGTATAGAATACTAAATTTCAGAATTTTTCCCTTTTTGGCCCTTTAAAAACATTGATAATCCATTGTCTTCCTACTTGCATTGTTTCCACCAAGAAATCTGCTGCCAGCCTTGTTTTTAATCTGTATATTTGTCCTTTTCCCTCTTGTTGCTTATGAAAGTTTATCTTTATAACTAATCTAGACTACTTTGGTTCTGATAGGTCCTGATATATTTTTATTCTTTTTTCTTGTACTCTGACCTTGTTTAATTCCTCAGATCTATGGATTATGATTTGTTAACCATAGTTTGGAAACTGTTTTAGCCATTATTTCTTGAGAATCCAGTGTTTTATCCACTATGCAACCTCCCGGACCATGTCATTATTTCTTCAAAATAACTATGGTCCTCTTCTTTCTTCTCCCTTTGAGAACTATTATGTTTAGACCATTTGAAATTGTCTCACAAGTCCCTGATACTTCATTCACATTTTCTGTTCTTGTCTTTTCTACATATTTCAATTAAAAGTGTTTCTATCTGTCTCCAAGCTCACTAGTTTTTCTTCTGCAATATCCAGTTTGCCATTAATACCATCTGATTTATTTTTCATCTCAGACATTGTAGTGTAAGATCTAGAACACTTCAGAAACCCACCATCCCTGTGGCTGTTAGCAAGGCCAGTTCTGTAGTTACCTCTCCCACCAGTAGCCTTGGTCTCAGCGTAGCTTCATTTCTGAATTTACTAGTCATACCGGTATCTCTCTCTCTCATCCATGTACTCCTGAATGTACTGATTAATGCAGTGTGCTCTGGACACCTCAATAAAATGTAAATTTCTTCTGTCTAAAATAAATTCTTATAATTGCACATTTGCATCTCAGGTCACCTATGGGGTGAAAACCACTACCACCACCCCCTTACCCTTACTTCCATTCATAGATAGATGGGCACAGTCTAGGGTTGTGGTCCAGCTGTCAGTGACAGGGTAGAGGGCTGGCCCACATGTCTGCCCAGATGTTGGTTGTATTTGAATTGCTTCAGGGCCTTGCTGGAGCCTTCTCACAGGGACAAGTCATTCTAAGTGGTGGAGCAGTCGAGAAACTACTTGATCTCATAAGCAGCACAGGGCCCCAACTGCGGACCAGGAAAGACTGGAAATTACTGAATGGCAGGCAGGGGTGGGCTCCAAGCTTCCCCTGCTGAAGGATCAGGTCAGGGCACTGCCCACCATGTGGCCCATGGCCACCTTTGTGGTGGTGAATGCCATCTGAACTATGAGACCAGGCTGGCCTGAGGGTGTCAGGTACACAGGCAGATGGGGCAGAAGGCTCAGCACTATGGCTCCCCTGGGGCATGGCAGCAGCAGTGGGATCTGGTTGACCTGAGCATGCAACAGGGATGGTGTCAGCAGCTATGTCTCTCAATAGAACATAATTCTTATTTTGTTTTGTTTTGTTTTTTTGCCTCCAGGGTTATTGCCGGGGCTCAGTGTCAGCACTGCTCCTGGCAGCCATTTTTTCCACTTTATTGAATAAGATAGAGAGAAACTGAGAGGGGAGGGAAAGATAGAGGAGGGAGAGAAAGATAGATACCTGCAGACCTACTTCACTACTTATGAAGTGACCCCCCCCCCTGCAGTTAGGGAGCTGGGGGCTTGAACCCAGGTCCTTGTGCACTGTAATATGTACACTTAACCGGGTGAGCCACTCACTGCTGGCACCCTTTGGAAGTATATTTGACCTCATATAATGCTGCCTGACTCACTCCCTCAACTCTCATTCTTCCTCTGCTATTTACCAGAGCAACACAGGTATTTCTACCTTACCTTGCCATGGGCCATTGTTTTCCCCATGCTTCTATGAAAACCTCCTGCTTCAGAATCCAATACTTTATCCACTACGCCATCTCCCTGACCACCTATAAAAACCTCCTTAGCAGTAAATTTGTTCTGTCTCCTGGGATCATTGCTATAGTCTTAAAATCATATTTCCTAACAAAGTGCTCCCAATTTAATATTTTCCCTGCTTAGTCAACATTTTCTGCCCCCCCCCAAATTCCTGGATTAAACACTCCAGAAATCCTAACATAGGGGCACTTTCCTGACTTCTGCTAGTCAAATTTTATAATTCATGCATATATATATGTATATGTGTGTGTGTGTGTGTGTGTGTGTGTGTGTGTGTAATTTAGTAGTATTCCTCCCTTTTCAGACCCTGTATGTCCCAAGCATATCTATATAGGGATAGTGTTAATACATTTATACAGAAGTTGAAGAACATAATACACACAGTTTTGCACAACCCCCAAGTATATAGGTGAACTAATGTTCATGACATGAACACATCCAGCCAGTTACCACCCAGATCAGGAAAGTGAATATGACCAGCACTTCAGAAGCCTACTTCAAGGCACTTTCCAATAGCTTCAAGCCTTCACAGAGACAAACTCAAGCCTGACTTCTATGTCAAACATTCATTTTGCCCAGTTTTGAACATGCAGTATCTCTTCCTTTGTGTCTAGTTTCTTTGGGTCATTAGTATATAGATGAGTTTTACCCATGTTCTTAAAGGAGATTGTTGTTCACTAGTTATTTCTGTGTAGCATTCTGTGTATGGTTATATCACAATTATCTTTCATCATTACTTTTACTAAATATATTAGACATGAAGTATTATGGTAAATTTAATTTGTACAATGTACACTTTGATGTTTTATACATTGTAATATGATTTCCACTGTAGAAATATTTATCACATTACATAAAATACAATATTATTGTCTGCATTTGTTATACTGTTGTTAGATCTCTATGGCTTTTTAAAAACTATTTGTTGCAAGATTATTCCCATAAACAGCATCAATCCTATCCCCTCTGGTATATGAGAACCTGGAAAATCTCTTTTACCATCTATGGATATTAGTTTCTTTCCTGTTTTGGTGCTGTTATGAATACCGTCACTATGAAAATTCTCGTGTGTCTTTTTCACCCAAAAGTGAAACTGTAAGATCGTAGGGAAGGTGAATATGCATCAACTAAAAAATACACTGGCAAGTGGAACTTTCCTCAGCCTCTCAGCTGAGCCTGTCACACACCAAATAATCAGCACCCCCATATTCTATGGATACAACCTGAAGAGCAGGTTCTTTAATAGGGACAATTGGTCCTATGAGCATGCCTCATTGCCTGCTACAATGCACAGGGGAAGAGTAAATGTTTGAGGGGAATATCAGGAAAGAGCTTTCAGCCTAAGCAGAACACCTCATGAGGAGGGAGGAGAATGGGACATGGGGACCATTGCCACCAAACCCTGCGAGTTTGTTCAAGAAATGGGGCACAGGAGCCAGCATGACACCCATGGCTGGCTGATGGCTAAGCTCTACTGTGGGTAAGTCCCATCACAAGCCCCTACTGGGTGAGATGAGATGAGATGAGATGAGACAAGGCTCTTCCTGGGAGTTTATGTCTTTATCTGGGTGACTGAGAGAAGCAGACTATACATTTGGAATCTGCATGCTGGCTGTTTGACATGATTTCGGGATGCTCTGGAAGGGAAGTGAGGTAATGAGAGAGTCAGGGAAGAAGCTGAAACAAATGACTTAAGAAGCATGATAGTGGGATGAGGAGATAGCATAATGACAATTCAAAAAAAAAAAAAAAAGAAGAAGTTTCATGTCTGAAGCTCCAAAATTCCTGGTTCAATCCACCACCATAATAAATAAATTTGTGCTGTGGGCACAAACCTGTTTTGCCATTTCCACTTAAGCCTCAATAAAGCCACTGAACTAGGTAGTACCTCTCTCCTCTACCTCCTGACCAAATGAGCACTCCCCTATGTGGCCATGTATGGAAAGGTAGACTCTAACCACAGGAACCATAAGCAATAAGCAATGCCCAGTGACACTGGCCTCCCTGTCATCACTCAGACACCAAATCCAAATCCCATAGAAACCTGGGAGTTGGGCAATGGTGTACTCAGTAGAGTGCACACATTACCATGGAACCCTTTGAAGGCACAAGGTCCAAGGGCCATGCAACCTGCAGTCAGAGGCACCTGTCCAGCCCCATGGAGTGTGCTCCCTACAGTAATGCCAACACAGAGAACAGAGAGCTAAGAAATAGACATGGCATCTGAGACAGAACTCAAGTCACCTTCCAGGTAGACCTGGCCTCTGCACTTTGCCTTGAGGTGTTTTGTTCTTGTTGATAGCCACATGAGGAGTTTTGCTTTTGCTTTAATCTGAGATGGGCTTTCTGATTCTTTGCAGCTCAGAGTCTTGACAATTGTACTTTCCTCTGAGGCCCTGATCTAAGTCTCATCCCTGCCAGGAAGCCCTCCCAGTTTATGTCAACTTCCTAGACTCTTCTTTGTGACAATATCAACTGCATCTCAGAGCATACATACTATATATCTCTCTCATCTATGCTATCTTATAATATTCTCTAACCATTTCATGATTTCCTCTGCTGCCAATTTCAACAAGGTAGGTATCTCTGAGTCTATCCTAAGAAATAGGGGTGCTTTTATAACCTTAACAGCATCTCTTAGAGGTGGCCATTTGTGGCCACCTCTGATGTGTGCTTGAGCATGAATGGCTGACCCCTCCCCCAGAAGTCCGTCTGTCAGTCTCCCCTTGGTATGCTAGCCTTGCAGTCAAGTGAGATGTGACAAGAGTAAGCGGGGGAATTCGAACCTTCCTATCAGTCTTGCCACATCACCCACCCCTCCCCCCTTCTGGTGGGCTTTGCTTTCCTTATATTTCTATTTCCCTGTTCCTGCATCACCATCCACACCCTCTTATTGCTTTGCTCTCTTTTCCTTTATAAGGAGATATTGACCTCACTGGTCAGCTAGCTACTTCCCCTGCACAGCTACCCTTTATAAACTTGTAACTGAGTCAACAAAGATGTTCCATTCCCCACAATGGTGCCTGAAAAGAGGTTTGTGTATCATCCGCTGCCACAATATGCTAGAAGACCCCTTTTTGCAAACTCGCTCCTGCCTCGTCTCCCCCCCGACCCCCCCGTGAATCCCAACATTTGGTGCCCAATGTGGGGCGTCCCCACAGCCATTTATGGTCAAATCATCAATATGTTTGGTGAAATAATATGTGTTTGTGTAAAGATGTAGTCCCTCTCCCGTGGTCAACCCAGAGCAAAGACTTTGGACAAGAAAGAAAATGGTCATTTTCTTTCTTTTTTTTCTTATTTATAAAAAGGAAACACTGACAAAACCATAGGATAAGAAGGGTACAATTCTACACAATTCCCACCACCAGAACTCTGTATCCCATCCCCTCCCTTGATAGCTTCCCTATTCTTTTTATTTTCTACAGAGACCAACTGAAGCTAAGAAAATGTAAGTCCCCACCAACAGAACGTGCTACTTCTTGTTTCTTGCCTCTTCTTGCAAAGTCACTGTGCTCCAAGGTGAGCTAGAATGCATTCCAAGTGCAACCCAAGGAAGTGCTGGCCCTCCAGCTGTCTCAATGATTCATTTCAAAGAAAGTCCAAGCAGTCAAGGGCACACATTTTGAGACCATGTTACTGCTCTTTGTACTATGTTTTGTTTTGTTTTTTGTATGTTTGTTTTATTTTGCTTTTACCAGAGTACTGCTCAGTTACGGTTTATGGTAGGGCAAAGGACTGAACCTGGGACTTTGGAGCCTCAGGCATGAGAGTCTCTTTGCATAATCATTATACTATCTACCCCCGCCCATTACTGCTTTTTGGAATTACCAAGTATGTAAACTGTGGACACACTCATATGGATGTTGTGGAGACTAGTTCAAATGACCATTGGTGAGCAGAACTTGATGGGATAAAGGTAGAACAGCAAAAAAAGAAGGAACACTGGCAATTTGCATGGACAAATTTGACAAGCACTACCAATGGGCTTTGAGACAACTTCATGAAGAGTCTTCCTAATGATAAGGGATTGATTCATTATCATGGGTCACAGAAAACACCTCAGTGAGGGCCAGACAGTGGCTCACCCTGTTGAGCACACATCTTACTGTGCACAAGAATCCACATTCAAGGCCCCAGTTCCCATCTTCAGGAGGGAAGCATCACAAGAGGTACAGCAGTGATGCAGACGTCTCTCTAGCCCCCTCCCTCAATTTCTCTCTGTCCTTTCAAATAAGAAAAAAAGTGATTCTAGAACCTCAGAAATCTGTTTTTTGAAAAAAGAAAGAAAGAAAGAAAGAAAGAAAGAAAGAAAGAAAGAAAGAAAGAAAGAAGAAAGAAAGGGAGGAAGGAAGGAAAGAAGGAAGGAAGGAAGGAAGGAAGGAAGGAAGGAAGAAAGGAAGGAAGGAAGGAAGGAAGGAAGGAAGGAAGGAAGGAAGAAAAATTATAGGCACTGGGTGGTGGCACACCTGGTTAGCACACATATAACAAAGTATAAAGACCTGGCTTCAAGCCCCTGTTCCCCACCTGGAAGGGGAAAGCTTTGCAAGTGGTCAAACAGTGCTTCAGGTGTTTCTTTGTCTCTCTTCCTCTCTATCTCCCACTTCCCTTTCAATTTCTAATTGTCTCTATCCAATAAATAAATATATAGCAAATTTTTTTTTAAAAAATTAGGAATGAAAATATTTCATTGGCCCATTAATCCTGTGAGTTCATAGATATTTAGGCTTTGCATGGTGTTAGCTGGAATATTGAAGTATTAAAGGGACTCTATCTAGATAAGAACAGAAGGGAAATTGCTCCTTAAGCAAAGCAGAGTGAAATTATAATGATGGTCATCTGTGAAGAAACTAAAGATCAATATGAAATGAAATATATTTGCTGAAAATGACAATCAAGTGTCCCACTACCAGATGGTTTTACTCGTGAGGAATAAACATATGAACTAGTAAAAAAAAATTTGTCACCAACCCATCTCTAAGACCGTGGGCAAACTATGGTGGTTGTCTTTGGGTGGGGTGTGTAGGGGGAAGGTATACAGAACTTTAGGGGTGAGAGTGGTATGGAGCGTATCATACCCCCATTAGCTGATCATCTTGTAAATCACTCATTTAAAAAAAAAAAAAAGCATGTGTCATAATAAAAGCTCGAGATGCATACCAGCAAGCAATAATAACGCACTTGATCGGAATGTGCAAAGTACTTTGTCAGCTCTGACAGCTGAAGGCAACAACCACCTGATGAGGGGACTGTTTTTCCTTAGTACCCAATGCCTGATCACATCTGTTCTAAAAGAGATGATTATAAGGGACAGAAAGGGGAAACTAAGGCAAAGGCATGCTGGTCTGGGCACGATTTGGAAGCAGTGAAGAAACTCGGGTCTTTTTTTCCTGGGAGATTCATTCAATAGGAAAAAGGGTGGGCCATGTGATCTGATTCTTACCTCAGCTCCTCTGTTCTTTGAACAACCCCCAAAGGTCTAGGGGCTCTTTCTTAAGGCTGGATACATTCTCTCATTCTCTCCCAGACCTCAAATTACAACATATCTGCTTTGTGAATCCAAATGAGAACCTGCTTTCAGCCTCAGCCTCTCTTCTCCAGCCTACACCTTCCCTCTACCACCACCACCACCCCCACCACCACCCCAAGACCCTGACATCCCACTGGAGTGGTGACCCTTTCGTGGACTGTAAGAAAAGAACTGCTTTATTTTTCACTACTAATATTCCAACAAGCTCAGCCATCAGTCCAGTTGGCCTGAAATGAAATTCTGTAATTATACAAAAGCCGGGGTCAGCGACCTCCTGATTGCAGTATCTTGTCTCTTTTGTCCCTCCCTTCCACTACCAAGCCCATGGGACGAAATTGCCTGGGCTTCTCAGGCAGCCTCCAGAATGAGGTGGTATTGGAAACTAGTGAGGCGTGGCCCTGCTGAGGTGTTCATAGCTTTACAATAATTTACCCGTTTTCATTTTGTTTGATTTCATTAACACCTGGGTCTCCCGGGAGAGCCCGGTTAGAGAGGGAGGGGAAATAACAAGTGATTTCAGTGGAAATCGAGGGGTTCTTGCTGCCTGAGTTTCTCCTGCAGTGCCCAGGGAGTGTGACATGCCAAGGGTGCAGCCCAGTTCCTCTCTATCTCCCCTCTGAAGCACCCCACACCGAGAAGCCTCCTGTTAGGAGACTTCCCTCAAGTCCAGCAGGGCCACTCTCTCAGGTTCACTCCATGAAGCCAAGCACATGCCCTTCTCTGACCTTTTGTACTCAAGGAGCCCAGTGGACCAAGGGCACTGGGATGGCTGTGTCCAGACAGTGTTGCCCAGTAGTAAGGGTTTGGACATCCCACCAATGTTCTAATTTGGCTCTAGCTTCTGCCTGTCTCACGCATAGCGTTGAAAATGGAGCTTCTGGTTCAGGCTGGATGGTGGCGCACCTGGGTTTAAATCTCCAGTCTCCACCTGTAGGGAGGAAGCTTCAGGAGTGGTGATGCCAAGCTGCAGGTGTCTCTCATTCCTTTCTTCTTCTCTATTCTCTCCGTTCTATCCCCCCCAGTTGCTCTCTGAACCCTAGTTCCCTTGTGAATAAACGACAGGTGTCAATCCTACCTCATCTGGCTGCTGCAAGGACCAGCTAGGGTCAAGGGCAGGAAGCACTACCAGCTGTCTCTGAGGCATGGAGTGCTCAGGAAGGTGTGGGCCAGGTCTCCATGGTAAAGGCTGTCAGCTTCATTTCTTCTGCCTTCTTCATCTTTATCTCCATCATCTGTCAGCAGTCTTCTTCTGCCACACATACACCCCCTACACACACACACACACACACACACACACACACACACACGCCAACCCAAGTGCAGGCTGGAGTACTTTCTGGCGGTGCTCCTGGGTGAGGGGAGCACAGTCCCTACACAGACATCCCTCCAAAGGGAGATGTTGATCTGATATGTGCCACATGCTCAGTTCACTCTTTCTCAGAGGTTCAAGAATTTTGAATGACATAGTGAGAGACAAGTGGTGATGCAGAGCTGCGCGCACACACACACACACACACACACAACTAAAAGACATCTCAGAAAATCCAGGGATGAGAGGGAGAAGCCACTGTCATCTTTTTTTTTTTCTTTCTTTCTTTTTTTCCTTTTATTTTTCCTTGCCACCAAGCTTATCTCTGGAGCTTGTATCTGCACAACAGATCCACTGCTCCTGGTAACCATTCTTTGTCTCTCCCTCTTTCCTTTTTTTGAAACAGAGAAATTGAGAGGGGAAGGAAGAGAGAGGCACCTGCACCGCTGGTGAAGCTTCCTTTCTGCAGATGAGAACCTGAGGCTTGAACTGACTCCTTGCACATGGTACCCTATGCACTCAAATAGATGTACCACTAGCCAGTCCCTGCCATGGCCATCTTGACCTGTGACAATAGTAGACAGGTAGCGACATTGCTCTAGGGTCAAAAAGAGAAAGAAAAAAAAATGCCTTGTATCCCTAAGATCAACAACATGCAGTGTTTCCATCCATTTTCAGTAGAACAGGGGTGCTTCACCACACCCCACTCATGAAGCCTTCTCCTCCCCTCTGCTCTGCTTCACAGCCCTGGATCTGTCCTCTATTCTTTTTGTAAAGGAAAGTTGTGCCTGTGTTCCCAGCCCGTGAATCAGTTTCCCTGTCTGTGGGAAAGCCTTACCCCATTGGACCACAGGAGTAACTGAAGGAGCTGACACAGTCACACCTTTGTAAACATGGGATTTGTATCGACTCCATGAACGTTGTCACTCATTATTAGTTCCTAGCATCTGGAGCTGCACTGTTTGTAGGCCCAGTACTCAATACATGTACATATTTCTGAATGAATTCCCAAGTGAGTGAGTGAGTGAGTAAGTCACAGAGCAGGCAGTAGACCCCTCACCCCATGTTTCCCAAGACTCAGGCACCCCCTCTTTGTAGGCTATAATTACCCACTAATAAAAAGCCCAGCCCTCCACCCCCGGGGGGGAGGGGGCTTCTCTCCCATACAGTACATTTTGCAAAGATGAAAAGCTCATCGCTTAATAACTGCATAGCAATATCAAAAAAAAAAAAAAGTTGCATTGTGAGGCCGGGTGCCTTCCCCATTCACCAATAATGACAGACCACTTTAAAAAAATAAATAACACATATAATTTAAGCAAGGAAAACAAATCGCAGTCTTGGCTCTCCCTGGGAAAATATTTTCATGATTTCCTCAAGGCGTCCCCATGGGGGCCCCTTCCTTGGCGTCCCCTGCTGAGACATTCTCTCAGCAGGTGGCCTGGGGATCAAGCAAAATAGGGGCGGGGAGGAGACCTCCTCAATAACCTCCCAGAGCCCCTTCCTGGAGAAGCTGAAAGCCATGTTCCCCAGAGCTGAGGAGCTTAAAGCTATTTCCTACATACAAACACACACACACCACCACCACCACCACCACCACCAATAACAACAACAACGACAATAACGTCAACAACAATGATTACAATGGTGATTCTTCCCTAGCCTGTCTCCCTTTTAGGAGCTACAAGCTTCATTGTCAATCAAAGAGGCATCCCAAGCACATTAGCAAAGAGAGTGGGTGTGTGAGGTGCTAGGAAGGAGTGGGCAAAATTTGCTTGAGGTAAAATGAAGAGTGAATGCCCCTCCCATGGGGAAGACACCTGGCCAATGGCTTATTTGTAAAAACAAAGAGATGGAGGCCTGGTTGTGCCAAATCTTCTGACACATCATAACAAGCCATCAGGCCAGGTGGCACACCTGGATAAGCACACACATTACAATGTTCAAGGACCCAGGTTCAAGCCCCTGGTCCCCACCTGCTGAGGGAAAGTTTCACGAGTGGAAAAGCAGGATTGGAAGTATCTCAGGTATCTCCTCTTCTCTCCCTCTCTATCTCCCACTCCTCTCTCACTTTCTTTCTGTCTCTATCCACTAACAACAACAATAATAATAATGACTTTAAAAAAAAAAAAGAAGTCATCAGTCTGGATGTAAAATATGAATCCTCTTAATGACCCCAGAATCTGGCATTCTGGGTGCCCCTTACCTCAGATTTCATCTTCTACTTATTCATCTTTTGCTCATCCTGCTCCTGCTACATAGGCCTGGTCAGACACTCCCAGCCCAGGGCACTTGCACTAGCTATCCTTTCTGTTTGTAGCTTTCTGCTCCCAAACTCACAGTGTGGCTGTGGTGCCTTAGGTGACATTGTGACAGAGAAGGAAGTCAGGAAGGAGCACGGGATCAACAAATCATGGGCAATAACAGAGAAGAGAGGAAATTGCACAGGGGCAGTTTTGCTCATCACAAAAAATCAGGGAGGTAATAACAGCATTTATTAGTTAAGGGGGTGATATGCTAGAGCCCTGCAAGGGCCTAAATACCTATCAACAGATGGCTGGCTAAAGAAGTTATGGAGTCATCAGTAAGAACATTCCAAGCTGCCCCAATATCAGGACCCATCTTCCTCAGATGTAGCATAGAATTTGTTGTCCAGCCTCCCTTCAGAGGATGGAACATTCTCTGCTGTTGTTGATCCAAGCTGAGGGCAAGGTCCTATGTGTCGTATGCTTTACATTGGTTTGTTCTAGCCCTCCCCCGCCAAGAGAATTGGATCAGTCCTGTTAATTTTGCGGGCCTGCTTGGCCCCGCCCGAAGGAACCCCGAGAGAGGGTTCCTGAGTCCGAGAGTTGGAGAGTTCCGGAGTTCGAGAGTAAGGGAGAGGGTTCCTGAGTTCGAGAGTAAAAGAAAGAGTGCTTGCGCCGCCGCAAAGAGACAGCAGAGTTCTGTTTGGTGATTAGTTTGTCTTAGTTTATGAATCGTTGTTCCTGAATAAAGAAATACAGCTTCCCTGCCCAGCCGTTGTCTCCGCGTCTCTGTTACCCGCCGTGAAGCAAGCCAGCCCGGCAAGAGCCTTACGAATATTAACAACAAATGGCGCCCACGTGGACCTGACCTGCGCATCTCTCAGATAAGTAAAGACAATTTGGCTACCTATGCACTATGGCCTTCTCTTCTGCTTGTGAAGAGATCTCCAAAGGCCTCTGCTCTTTCTTCACGAGACTGTTTTGCTGTTTCTGGAACATTTATCTCTGGACCACTCTGTGGTTTCCACTCGCTCGGGCGAACTCAGAACAGCCATCGAGAAGAGCCAGCGGGCAGGAGGCGAGGTGCGGAGCTGCTGTTTCCACCTGGTTAAACAGCCAGCCAGCCGGCTGCGCCCAGACAACCCCGCGCACCGCGCCAGCAGCCCCACAGCCCCGCAGCCCGCAGGAGACTGACGCCAGCCCGCAGGAGCCCGATGCCACCATGCAAGAGCCCGATGCCAGCACGCTAGAGCCCGATGCCAACACGCTAGAACCCGATGCCAACACGCTAGAGTCCGATGCCACCACGCAAGAGCCCGAGGCCAGCCCACAGGAGCCGGCTCTCCACCACGTGGCGCTGGGCACTGGATGCATGATCCCTCCACGCTACTCGGCCACTGCGAGCAGGGCAGCAGACATGGCAGGGCCATGGGGCAGGGCCGCGGCCTATCATGGCCGCCACCCCTGGGCACCTAGGCCCACGCCTTCTACAAAGATGGCCTGCCTGCCCTCTTTCTATGAATTCTGGAACCATCCCGGGCCTCCCAGAACCCCGGGCTCCCTGCCGAAACTGGGCACACGAGATCTCCAGCCGCCGGTCCGGTCTGAAGACAGACAAGCTGGAGTACGCAGAGATTTGTGCAGAGATCGCAACCTGCAATTCCTAAAAGTGAAGCTGCGCGGGAAGCCACCTCCGGATGGTGAACCCCCCCCCCCAACAACTAAGACAGTACAGATTTAAATTCGTGTTTAAAATGACATGTCTTCGTAACAAAGGTTTCTCTCCTTGTGTATTAATGACCATGTTTATGTGTATGTTTAAAGTTTGGTAAACAGTAGCTTTAAGGCTAAATTCTTACTAGTCAAAGTTAAATAAAAAAGGTTTTCAATGTAATTCTCATAAAGATAAAATTAACTTACATTTAAAGTCTGAGGTAAAAATTAGTTAACAATCAATATATTTTAACTAAGTTGGTCTAAACAAAAGGTTAAATAGACTTGTTGATGTGTAAAACTCTCCATTACCTTCTCTATTAGAAATGGTAGATCGCACAGTGGCTATGCTAATTATTCTCATGTCTGAGGTTTCCTCTCAGGCCCACACCTAGGGTGTGTCTCCATCTTAAATGGGTGTAACAAAAGGTTAAAAGACGTTGTTGATATGTAAAAGTCTCAAATTCCTTCTCTATTAGAAACGTTGAATCGTGCAGCAGATATGCTAATAACAAGTTTTGTTTCATAGTAAGTAAATTGCAGCCAGCTGTCTTTGGGACTCTAGGCCATTCCCCGCCCCCATGCAAATGCCCGTCGAGGCAAGTAGCCCCCCAGAGGCAAGAAATGTTTTTTTTTAAGCTGATAAAGTTTAGCCCACAGAGGCAGATATGGCCCCCTCAGGCCTTCCCTTAGCAGCACACTGGTTCGTGATACTATAGTCATTTAGTAAAAAAGAAAAGGGGGAATTGTTGTATGCTTTACATTGGGTTCTAGTTCTCCCCCGCCAAGAGAATTAGATCAGTCCAGTTAATTTCGCAGGCCCGCTTGGCCCCGCCCCTAGGAACCCGCCAGAGTTGCAGAGTGAGAGAGTTTGAGAGGGTTCCCCAGTACGAGAGTTCCAGAGTTCCAGAGTTGGAGAGTTCCCGAGTTACAGAGTAAGAGGGAGTGCTTGTGCCGCCGCAAAGAGACAGCAGAGTTCTGTTTGGTGATTAGTTTGACTTAGTTTATGAATCGTTGTTCGTGAATAAAGAAATACAGCTTCCTTGCCCAGCCGTTGCCTCTGCGTCTCTGTTACCCGCCCGTGAAGCTAGCCCGGCCAGCTGGAGCCGTCCAGAATTTTAACAACGCCTATGGGGGCCCACAAAGGGGTCTGTTTTGTTGTTCCTGATAGAGATGACCAGTAACAATGGAGAGAGGTCTAGGCCCATCATATCTGTTTGGGAACCTCAGGACTCCCCCAATAGGGCCCCAGCTGATGGGCTGGCCTGATAGTGACTAAAGAGTCATTGTTAAAGTATTCCAGTCTCCTGCCCTTATTCAGCTTTTGCAGTCCTTGGTTTGATAAGGATAGCTTGAGAGTAAATGAGGAAAATATAATAGATAATAAGTGAGGAGAGTATATAAGTCTAAGTAGACCCTATTTCATTATGAACTTCATACTGACTCACTACAGACTATTGTGTACTTTTGCTTTCAGGTATATATTTTGCCCTAATATATGGATACGTGTGAACATATGCTCTATCTCACAGGACCTGGTCTATATCTAGGTTTTGGGACTTTGTTAGGAAGTGAATCACCTGGAATGGAATTAGAGAATCCTATGAAAGGAAAGGTTTCACCCAAGTAATGAGGCTGAAGGGTTGACATTCCATGGCAGACGTCTCTGGACACAGTCTGAAGTGAAGCATGCTGAGGTGATACTGGTTACATTGATTAGGTTGGGATCGGCGGATGCAATGTCATTTGGTATGAATTGAGAGAAGCATACAGGAAAGTGAGCCCCACTCTAGAGGTTCCAGGACTGGGGGGATATAGGCTCTATAGAGGAAGTGGGAGGTTCCTGCTGTCTCAGGTTTAAGGAGGCAATAGATAGTTATTGCTATAATCCATTATTTGGCAGTTGGGTTAACTTTGAAAAATCAGTCCCTTTGTTATAATTTGCTGTATCATATACAACATCACCATAATTTATGTCCTTTGATATTATTTGTATATAGCTGTACCACTGGTTGCTTCTGTTCTCCCTGGTCTAAGCTTTTTAAGAGAGTCAACATATCAAAGACTCAGCCTATGGTCTGTGCATTAAAAAGTTTGAGACATTCAATCAATTTTTCCCCTCTCATATTAACTAAATAGTGATTTACATGACTACAAATTAATAGAAGTCTACATAAATGCCATTCCCATCACCAAAAGAGTGTCCTATCCCACCCCTCACTTCCCCCTAAACCCTCCACACATTCACACACACACACACACACACACACACACACACACACACACACCATGAAGCTAAAAATCCACCCTCACTCTCAACCCAGGGTTTTTACTTTTGTGCCCTACTCCAAATTCAGTCAAATCCTGCTTTGAGTTTCCCTCTCTGTTCTTCTTTCTCAACTTCCATTTATGAGTGGGATCACCCCATACTTGTCTTTAACTTTCTAACTTATCTCACTTAACACAATCCCTTCTAGCTCCATCCAAGATGGGTCAGAGAAGGTGGGTTCATTGTTCTTAATAGCTGCATAGTATTCCATTGTGTATATATACCACAGCTTTCTCAGCCGTTCATCTATTGTTGGGCTCCTGGGTTGCTTCCTGGTTTTAGCTATCACGAATTGTACTACTATGAACATAGGCATACACATATCTTTTTGGTTGGGTGTTGTGGAGTCCTGGGTGTATCCCTAGGAGAGGAATTACTGAGTCATATGGAAGGTCCATGTCTAGCCTTGTGAGAGTTCTCCAGACTGCTCTCCACAGAGGTTGGACCAATTTATGTTCCCACCAGCAGTGCTGAAGCGTTCCTTTGTCCCCACAGTCTCTCCAGCATTTGTTGCTGCTATCCTTAGCTCAGATCTACAGAGATGCAGAGGTCACATAGGCTCCTAAAATGAATATGGACCTCAAGTCAGATCAAATGGATGGGGCTTACAATCAACAATATTTATACACTTTTCCCATATTAAGGAGCTATTCTCTTCCCTGATCCAGTTTTCTGGTCCTTTTTCCAGCCATGACATCATCTCTCTAGACAATAACTTAGATCCACCTGCAATCAGATTTCAGAATCAGGGGGGAAAAAAACCTAGTACAGGCCCTTTGGAATGTAACTAAAATATTCCTACTAGCTATCTACAAGATGGAGGACCCCTCAGGTCTGGGCCTTAGCAGGACACACTTGCAGTATCAGAGTTAGAAAGCTCCCTGGAGACCCAAGCAAGACTTGAGGCTGAAATCTCCAGGAGAGGCAGGTATAAGAATTATGGTGGGGCAGGGGGTATAATGGTTATACAAAGATAGCATAATGGTTATGCAAAGAGAGCCTGAGGCTCCAAAGTACCAGTTTCAATCCCCTGCACCACCATAAGCCATAGCTGAGTAGTGCTCTGGTAATATATATATATATATATATATATATATATATATATATATATATATATATATATATATATATGGAAGGTGAATGGAAGACATTTGGCACCCAAGAGACTGAATGAAACAGGACAGAAGAAAAAAAAAAAAAAACAGGACAGAAGAGACCAGTTTGTGGGAGAACCCCTTGTTCCTGTGCTGTTATAACTGTGCCTCCACCTCTAAGGGACTTGTGGGACCAGTCCTGGGGCCAAGCGGCTGAGCCCAGACAAAGGTCATCACAAAGGTATCATATGATACTCAAAAGCTAAAGGGCATTCACTAGGAGACCTGGTGACAGTGGGTGGAATCAGGACTCAGATGGGACTACAATTTCTTCCTGAATGGACCAGGTCTTCATTCACTCATTGATTCATTCATTCATTCATTCATTCATTCACTCATTCATTCATGTGTTCATTCACTCACTGGTAAGTCAACCTGGGTCCCACCTTCAGAAAGTTAAGGAAAGTCATTTGCATTCACATGGTGATGAGGTTGAGTTCAGAGAAAAACTGAGTCGAGAAATACCAGATGGTCATCAGCCTGTACTTGAAATTGAACCAGGTATTAAAGGCTGTGTGGCACCCCTATCCTGCCCCCAAATCTGGAATCCTGGCTTCCCATCTGTGAGATGACGATGGTAATCAAACCTGTTTGCTAGGGATTTCCCAAGAATTAAATAAGATAATGCAAATGAAACACAAAGAAAATAGCCAGCACCTGCCAAGCCCTCACAAACAAGGTAGTTGATTATTTGTTATCATTATTCCAGTCCTTCCCTTAGCTGGTCCTGGGCTGTGTCCAGGTTTGTCTTCAAGCTGCTCCACATTTGTTCCCTGCCCCAGGGCCTTATTCACAAGAGTTTTCCTCTGCTTAGAAGACCCAGCCCCCATCCACTCCCCAGCCCTGCATATTTCTGGAGCCTGCCCATTCCTGCCTCCTCCAGGAAGCCCTGGGGCCTGAGTCAGCCCATACCATCCATACTGTAGCATTCAGAGTGGCTGCCCCCATTCTTCCCAGGGCACTCACCCCCCCCCCTTCCAGGTAGCAGGAAATGAAACACTCTCTGCCAACAGAGAGACACACTGTTTGCAGGAGACACCTGTTCTCCTTCAGGGAGGCTGAGCTCACTACTACATTATTGGCATCTGTGCTTTGCCACCAGCAACACTCTGTGCCCCAACCAGGACCCCTGGCATCACAGCTCTTGTCAGAGTATCAGCAAGAGTTCCTGCAGATATGGATGAAGAAGCTGACCTGTGACTAAGACCAGCGGAGCTCGCCTCATTACCATTGAACAGAGACAATAACCTCTTAATTAAGAGACCAGGTCCAGGTCCCACTGTAGCTCAGAACACTGGCTGGAGAGGGAGAGAGGAAGGGAACCAGGGAAGAGTCAGGGCTGACTGGCCATACGAGTGAGGGGTCCCTGGTACTGGTTGCAGTAATAAAGTCAACATGAGTATTAGTAGCTTCTTCTGTAACAGATGTGCCTTAGGGTGCCTGCTTTATCCTTGTCCCTCAAGAGACCTCTTCTTCTGCCAGTCATGGAGGTATCCTTGATTGTCCTCAGGTCAGAGAAGATGAAACCAGGGTGAAGAAAAATCAGCTTACATGACCAAGGCCACCCAGCTGGTAGATGGAGTAGGAGTGGCAGGAACTCATATGATCTGAGTTGTTCTTTCTTCTTTTCTTTCTTTTTCTTTACTGAGACGATTAATGGTTTACAATCAACAGTGAAATACAATAGTTGGTGCACATATAACATTTCTCAGTTTTCCACATAACCCTAACTCCTCCCCCCACCTAAGTCCTCCTCTGCCATCATGCTCCAGGACTTGAACACCCCACCCCTACCCCAGAGTCCTTTACTTTGGTGTAATACACCAACTCCAGTCCAAGTTCTTACTTTTCCCTTTTGTTCATAGTTTTCAACTACTGTCTATGTCTGGGATCATCCATGTTATCCTCCTCTTTCTGACTGATCTCACTTACCATGATTCTTTCAAGTTTCTTCCAAGATGAGCTGAAGAAGGTAAATTCACCATTTTAATAGGTTAGTAGTATTCCATTTATCTGCTGTTGAACACCTAGGTTGCTTTATGTTTTGACTATTACAGATTGTGCTGCTATACATAGGTATACAAAGATCTTTTTGGATGGGTGTGTTTGGCTCCTTAGGATATAATCCCAGGAGAGGAATTGCAGGCTCATAGGGTAGGTCTACTTATAGCCTACTGAGAGTTCTCCAGACAGCTCTCTACAGGGTTTAGACCAATTTATGTCCCCACCAGCAGTATAGGAGGGTTCTTTTGTCCCCAAAAACTCTCCAGCATTTGTGTTATTATCCTTTTTGATGTATGACATTCTCACAGGAGTGAAGTGGTATCTCATTGTTGTCTTTATTTGTGTTTCTCTGACAATCAATGACTTGGAGCATTTTTCATATGTTTGTTGACCTTTTGGATCTCTCCTTTGGTGAATATTCTATTCACATCTTCTCCCTATTTTTGAATAGAGTCATTGTTTTGTTAAATTTGGTGAGCTCTTTATATATTTTGGTTATTAACCTCTTGTCTGATATATGGCATGTAAATATTTCCCATTCTGCAAGGGGTCATTTTGTTTGGGTGATAGTTTGTTTTGCTGTGCAGAATCTTTTCAATTTGATGTAATCCCACTCACTTATTTTTGGTTTTGTTTTCCTTGTAATTGGATTTGTATCATTGAAGATGCCTATGACATTTAAATGGAAAAGAGTGTTGCCAATATTTTCCTCTAAGTATTTGATAGTTTCTGGTCTAACATCCAAGTCCTTGATCCATTTGGAATTTACTTTGTGCCTGGTGAAATACAGTGGTTCGGTTTCATTCTTCTGCATGCTTCAACCCAATTTTTCCAACACCATTTGTTGAAGAGACTCTCCTTTCCCCATTTAATAGTCTGGACACCTTTGTGAAAGATTAGATGTCTGTAAGTGTGTTTTTTTTTTTAATTATGTACTCATTATTACCCAAAGCACAATGAAAGAAAAGATAGGGGAGTCAGTAATAACCATATCAAGTTCCAGAATCCTGAGATGCCTGATGAAACACCTGACCATGCCTCTTCAGCCAGTGCCCACTCCCTACCTTTTCCTACAAAGGGTCAAATTAACAATGAGATACCACTTCACACCTGTGAGAATGTCATGCCTTAGAAAAGATGAAACAGGTGTCAGGTGATAGTGTAGCAGGTTAAGTGCACATGGCGCAAAGTGCAAGAACCAGCCTAAGAATCCCAGTTCAAGCCCCGGCTCTCCACCTGCAGGGAAGTCATTTCACAGGTGGTGAAAGCAGACTGCAGGTATCTATCTTTCTCTTCCCCTCCTCTCTCCATTTCTCTCTGTCCTATCCAACAATGATGACATCAGTAACAACAACAATAATAACTACAACAATAAAAAACAGCAAAGGCAACAAAAGGGAAAAAAAGCAAAAGAAGAAGAAGGAGAAGGAGAAGGGGAAGGGGAAGGGGAAGGGGAAGGGGAAGGGGAAGGGGAAGGGGAAGGGGAAGAAAAGACAAAAACACCAAGTGCTGAGGATGTGGGGGAAAAGAAACCCTTCTACACTGTTGGTGGGAATGCAAACTGGTCCAACCCCTGTGGAACAAAATTTGGAAGTTTCTCAAAACACTAGAAATGGGCCTACCCCATGACTCAGCAATTCCTCTCCTGGGGATTTATCCAAACGAAGCAAATACATCTACCCAAAGATATCTATATACTATTGTGTTCCTAGCAGAGCCATTTATAATAGCCCAAACTTGGGCACAACCCAAATCAGTGACTAAAGAAGTTATGGTATCAATCCATTATTGCTCAGCTGTTTAAAATTATGACATCATCCCCTTTGACTTATCTTGGATGGAACTTGAAAGAAACATGTTAAGTTTAGATAAGCCAAAATGAGAAAGACAAATTCTATATGATCTTTCATCCTTGAAAAGCAAGGACAAAAAGGAAAAACACAACATGAAACTTGGACTGGTGTGGTATATTGCACCAAAGCAAAGGACTCTGGGAATGAAGGGCAGGGAGGAGCCACGGCCATGAGGGGCTTTGAAGCCCTGGTACATGATGACAGAAAAGAATATAAATTGGGGGTGAGAGTGTTTTTGCAGGTTCCTATTATAGGAAGATGAGAAATTGTACCCATGTGTAAACAACTGTACTGGAATCTATTAAGCTCCTAATAAAGTAAAAAAAAATTGTTAGATTTAAAATTTTAAAGACCAGGTCATAAATGTTTTGGGCTACACATTCTTGTCCCCTAACTCAACTCCAGTATTATAACAAGAAAGCAAGCATTAACAGTAAGGCCCTGAGTGAGTGCAACTGGTTTCCAACAAAGCTTTAAATACCCAAATGTTCAGAGGATAGGATTTTAGTTTCCAGTCCTCTAACCCAAATAGAGCCTGGCATCCAGTATCTAGAATTCATCTAAAAGACAAGTTCTTGTATCTCAGAAGGTGGCATGACAATTTACCCAATTATCTGGTCAAAACCCCAGTGTGGATGTCCACTTGATGCCCACTCATTCCAGGTACCAACTTCTGACATGAAGTTTATTTCTTTTTTTAATTTTTTTTATTTATTAAAAGGAAACATTGACAAAACCATAGGATAAGAGGGGTACAACTTTGCACAATTCCCACCACCAGAACTCCGTATCCCATCTCCTCCCCTGATAGCTTTTCTATTCTTAAACACTCTGGGGGTATAGGACCAAGGTCATTGTGGGTTGCAGAAGGTGGAAGGTCTGGCTTCTGTAATTGATGAAGCTTATTTCTACAGAGACCTGTGTCTCTGCTATAAGGCCCTGATAGTTAGGAACCCAGGTCCCTGACTCCATTCAGCCTTCCTCAAGTTCCCAAGAAGAATGAACTACAACAACTCAGAATGGTGACTTGGCTAGTTCTGCTCTTTCATCAACTGCCTGCCTTCATTTCTTCAACTCACTTCTTTCCTCTGTTAGAGCACCTCTCAAACAAAACACTTACAACTGGGCCTGGGGAAATTACACAGTGGTGTATACAATAGTCTCTCATGCTTGAGGCACGAGAGGTCCCAGATTCAATTCCTGGCAGCCCCATAGGCCAAAACTTCCCCCTGCAGGTGGAGACCGGAAAACTGAAGCAGGGTTCTTAAACACAGTAATATGTGCACTCTATCAGGTACACTACCATTCCTCTCCTAGTCAGTGATTATTTTTGTATCTACTGGGTTGTTGGAAAAGTCATTAAACCATCTTTTTCTGTTTTTATTTTTCTTCTATTTCTTTTTTTTTTCTTTCTTTCTTTCTTTTTTTTTTTTTTTAGCAGAACACTGCTCAGCTCTGGGTTTACAGAGGTGCAGGGGTTTGAACCTAGGACTTTGGATCCTCAGAAATGAGAGTCTCTTTATACAGCCATTATGCTATCTACTCCCGCCCATTTTTTAAGGTAAATTATTTTTTTAATATTTATTTATTTCCTTTTTGTTGCCCTTGTTGTTTTAATTGTTGTTGTAGTTATTATTGTTGTTGATGTTGCCACTGTTGGATAGGACAGAGAGAAATGGAGAGAGGAAGGGAAGACAGAGAGGGGGAGAGAAAGATAGACACCTGCAGACCTGCTTCACCACCTGTGAAGCGACTCCCCTGCAGGTGGGGAGCTGGGGGCTCAAACCAGGATTCTCATGCCCAGCCTTGTGCTTTGCGCCATGTGTGCTTAACCTGCTGTGCTACCACCCAACTCCCAGGTAAGTTAAAATTTATTGGACACATTGGGGGTCGGGCGGTGGCGCAGTGGGTTAAGCGCATGTGGCGCAAAGGGCAGGGACCGGCGTTAGGATCCCGGTTCGAGCCCCCGGCTCCCCACCTGCAGGGGAGTCACTTCACAGGCGGTGAAGCAGGTCTGCAGGTGTCTATCTTTCTCTCCCCTTCTCTGTCTTCCCCTCCTCTCTCCATTTCTCTCTGTCCTATCCAACAACGAATTGCGTCAACAAGGGCAATAATAATAACCACAACGAAGCTACAACAAGGGCAACAGAAAGGAGGAAAAATGGCCTCCAGGAGCAGTGGATTCATGGTGCAGGCACCGAGCCCAGCAATAACCCTGGAGGAGGAAAAAAAAATTATTGGACACAAAAAATGTTAGAAAAGAGAAAGAGAGAGACAAGGATATAAGGGGACCCAACCCACTTAAAAAGCTAGATGGTCACATGTTCTGGGAGAGAGAGCATGCCTCAAAAGAATCACCCCTTTAAAGCCAAAGGCCCCACCTACACCTGCAACCACTCCCATTTCTGTGTGGTGCCTTTTCTCCCTCAACATTCCCCCCTCTAGGAGCATGGACTTAAATTCTTTTTGGGATGTTCAAGGATAGAATTTCAAGCTTCTATAACTGTTTCTTGCCTGGTTGATCCATACTCCTAGACACACCTGTACTGTCCCTAGTATTTCCCTAGTAGGGTAGGGCTCTGAAGAGATGAGGTTTCTTGGACACTTCATGTGGACATCTGTGCAGGGTGGTCAGGGTGGAGTCGTGGCAGCATCTGGGGCTTGATGGCATATGGAAGCTTGGTTCTTCATATGGTTTATTTGTGACCACAAAGGAAGAATATTGGAGCTGGTTTTTCTTTTGGTACACTTTTATTTTAGCTGGAACAAGTTTGCATCTAGTCTCAAGCTAGATGGTCACATGGTGATACCAGAGAGCTACCCCCACCCTTTCTATGTTTTTCTGTGCAGAAAAGAACAAAAAAAAATGTATCATGACTTTTCCAACAACCCAATAAATAAATCTAAATATAAAAGGACTAAAGAATACAGGGGATATTATCTATTTCTGCCTTTCCCAAGCAGTGCCCTCACAGAGTCTGGAACTAGCATGTGTGCAAAACCTTGGAGTCATTAACTAAAGGACAGGCTCAGGTCAGCCACTGCCACACTGCCTGCCTATGAGCGAAAGTCAGTACATTCCTCTTGGGAGGTTGCCCTTCCTGCCCATTCTTAAGCCTCTGGGTCTCCAGCAGACAGGCAGCCTGGCATCCCTGAAACTCAGCCCCACGTGAGCATTGAAGCCCTAGCCGCTTCCCCTCAGGAGCCAGACCACCAGGCTGAGCAGCCACTGCGCCTCTGTGTGATGTTGCTCCTTATTAGGCATCATTAGGTACACAGTAATTATAATAATTAGTGCACTGCTTAGGCGACCATCCTCAGTAACAACCACTGCTATTCAGAAGTCATAATTGCTTCATCGAGACTTAAAATGAAGCCTAATTTGATGTCAGTTGCTCCCCCACAAACACAACCACGAGCCCCAACTCACAGCACCCCCTACAGAATCTCTATATTCAAAATGCTCCATGGCCACCAACCATTCCTGATTAATCTACAGGATCCAAAAGAATTTGGTCCACAGGGAGAGTGGGGGCTGTGCCACAAGGTGAACAAGACACTTGGAGGGCGTTGAGTGAATTAGGAAGAAAAGAACTCTGACAGGATAGTGAGACAACAGATCATGCATCTGATGATGGAACCAAAGATTCTAGAAAGGGAAGAATTCACATGCAAGGGCTGGCTAGGCTAGAGTTGTGAGATGGGATTCAAACCCTGTGTCACCATTTGGCTGTGATGGTGGGCAGGTCAACCCCACTCCCATCTACAAAGTTGGAAAGTTGATGTAAAGAAGTGCTGGGGTAGGGCAGTGGTGCACCTGGTTAAGCACATGTATTACCATGCATAGGGATCCAGGTTCAAGTCCCCGCCTCCTCACCTGCATCAGGAAAGCTTCATGAGCAGTGAAGCAACTACTGCAGGTGTCTCTCTGTGTCTCTCCCTCTCTGTCTCCCCCGTCCTTCTCAATTTCTCTTTGTCCAGTCAAAAAGAGGATTTAAAAAATGGGTGCCAGGAACAGTGACTTTGTCATGCCAGCACCAAGCCCCAATAGATAACACTGGTGACAATATAAAAATAAGTGCTGTGGGGGCTTTCCTTCAAGTGACACTTTATAAGAGAGCAATAAAGACACACTGGCAGAACTGCTTCAATAAAGGTAGAAGAGGGTCTGCAGACCCCCACCCTAGCTCATTCCTGTAGCACCATCTGCCAATCTTTAGATTGCTGGTCGTCTCTCCAAAACACAGTTTCTTGAACTTGACCCCACATGACACCACAGGGGAGATTTATAAACATCTGATGCCCAGGTTCTGCTCACAAGGGTTTGGTTTCATTCACTTGGGAGGCAGTTTGGACACCAAGCCTTCTTTAATTTCCTCCAAGAAATCCAAAACACAGTCACACAAGTGAAATCTTAACAACTAAGACTTAAATCTGGATGGTTATACCACTTAGACTTCTGTGATTCCATCTAACCTGGTGCAAAGAGTTTCCCTCTCTAAGCCTGAGTTTTCCCATTTTCCAGAATGAAAGTATTACATATGATAGCCCCTGAGGATGTGCCAGGTCTTGATGCCATCTGTATTGGGATCTCTCCAGAGATGGAAGGCTTAGTAGCTGGAGGTAAACCAGGAATGTTTGTGTCTTTTTTCTCTCTGCACAGTGATACTAATACCTATGTGTATATCCTAGTCCTCAGCATGGCAGCATTAAAAAATATAGGAAGAAGAACTTCCTTTTCTCAGTGAACATTGGTTCCAGCAGGGATCTGTTCTTGGAAATGAAAGAGTCAAACAGCAACACACACACACACACACCACAAGCATTCCACTTCCAAGAGATAAATGGTAATTCTCATCACCATTATAGTCCAACCCAACATTTCCTCAGAAGGGCTAGGCATAACAGTATCCCTGCAAAAAGGCAGCCATTTAAAAATTAGATAGATAAATAGATAGGTAGATAGATAGATAAATACATACATACACACACAGGTTCCTGTATAATAGAGAGGCAAGACACCATGTAAATAGAAAAATAGTCATCAACCTGTTATCAGTGGTCCTGCTTCACCTGGGTTAGCCTAGAGTTCCCAAACACCTTTGACTACAGGACTCCACACAGAAGTCTACAAAGTGGCTCCCCAAGCACAGAGAGGCACAGGCCAAGAAACCTAGTTGATGAGATGGGGAGAGGGGGAGGCCTGGTTTTGAATAGTTTTTAGCAGGAGGTTAGTGAAATTGCCACAAAGCTAGCAGACTTCCACATTAGGAAATACACTTTTCTCAAGTAGTCCAGCAAGTAGCATGTTCAAAGCACACATGGCTGTCTGGGAGATGGGTGCAACACACACGGCACAAAGCTTGGGATCATCAGGATAAGGAAGCAGCTGATGCATCCAGACAGGGTCCAGGTAGAAGTGCTACTGCAGCCTTTGAGAAGAAGGGTGGGAGGCAGCTCTTGCTCCGATACATTTGCTACTTGCTGTGCATTCTCTCATTGTCTTTATAAATTCCAAGTGTTTAAAAATAATCTCCAGGCAGTGAAACCATAAGCTAGATTGCATTAAAATTTCATGAGGAGGGACTGGGAATTAGAGCAGTGGGTTAGGCACAAGTGGTGCAAAGCGCAAGGACCAGAGTAAGGATCCCGGTTCAAGTCCCCGGCTTCCCACCTGCAGGGGAGTCGGTTCACAGGCCGTAAAGTAGGTCTGCAGGTGTCTCTCTTTCTCTCCCCCTCTCTGTCTTCCCCTCCTCTCTCCATCCCTCTCTATCCTATCTAACAATGATGACATCAATAACAACAACAATAATAACTACAATAATAAGAAGACAACAAGGGCAACAAAAGAGAAAATAAATAAATAAATTTTTTAATTAAAAAAAATGTTCATGAGGAGGGACACCTTGAGTCCTCAGTAGTGGCTATCAGGTACCCCTAAGAGTCCTCAACCTGAGTAGCCAATACCCACCTCAAGTGTCTCTCTGATAACACCAAGAGGGCTTCACAGAGGTGGTGGCAGTGATCAGGAACTTTACAAATAGTACTTCTCTCCCCAAAAGAAATTACCCAGATGATTCCTTAGAGGATCTAGCAGTGTAGGCAAATTCTTGTGGAATGGGGTCTATTTTTCAGGGAAGTTTCTCGTGCAATTCAGGGAAAAGGCCCAAATGAACTGCCCACACTATGAAGCCCTCCCTGTCTTCCAAGCATTTCCACTGTGTGCATGAGGCATAAACCAGCTCTGCAGGAATAGGAGGGAAAATCACAGATAATTCTCATTGAGTGCTAATTACTCTGGGTGCAGTATCTCATTTAGTCCCCAGTGTATGAACTTAATAGTTGGGTACTACTCTTGACCCCATTTGCAGATAATCAAATCAAAGCTCAGAGGGAAAGCTTCACTCATCTCCTAGCTGGAAAACAGTAAGGAGTACATTCTTTCAGTCTCTCCCCTTGAATACCTCACCATCTGGAACTCCTCCAGGTTTAAAAGTAGGGAACTGTTGTAGAAGAGGATGGGACCAGGTGGTGGCTCACCCATTGAGCACACACGTTACCATGTGCAAGGACCCAGGTTCAAGTCCCTGACCCCCACCATCAGATGAGAAGCTTCATGTGCAATTAAGCAATGCTACAGGTTATCATTTTCTCTCTAGCTCTATCTCTCCATCTCAGTCTCCCTCAGTCTATAACCAATCAATAAATAAATAAAATTTAAAAAAGAAGAGGCTGCTGAGAAGCTGGTGCCCCAGGTTTCTGTTGGGATCTATCCCCTTTGAAGCCCCTCAGGCAATATACGCATCTTGTATGTGCAGAACAAGGAAAAGATTCTGCAAGGCTAAGGAGGGAGAGGGCATTTCTGGTTCATCCTGAAAAAAGAAGCCTTCATAGAGCACCTCAGGCATTCAAATGAGAAATGAGGAAGTTTATACATCAGAAGAAAGGATGAAAGAGGCCAGAAATAGCTCACCTGGTAAGTGCACACGTTACCACACCTGAGGACCTAGGTTCAAGACCCAGACCACAACATGGGATCATCATGAAGCAGAAGCTTTATGAACAGCGCAGCTGTGCCATGCTGTCTCTCCTCTTTCAGTGTCTCCTCACTTTGTATCTCTCTGTCTCTCTCAACCATCGTCTAGAGGAAAGAAAAGGAAAAATGGCTGCTGGCAGAGGTGGAGTCAGGAAGGCACTGAGCCTTGGTAATAATCCTGTTAGGAAAAGAAAGATGAGGAGAAAGAATGGCATAGTAAAACATGGGTCATGTCCTAAGAATACAAACAAGGTCTAAATAGACCTACTTTAATAAAATATACAAGTCAAACTAACAGACTCATGAGAATCCACCCGTAATTTAAACTGTTGGCCAGAACAGAAAACTCCACATCACAGAAAGAGCACAAAACCTGCAATATTCAGAATATAACAACAAGTTATAATACATACAGCTAAAAAGTGGCCCAAAATTAAGAGAAAAGGCAAATAATAGAAACAGCTCCTGGTATATGATAAATTGAGATTAATAACTAAGTACTCTAAAGTAATATCTCAAAGAACTTACAGGAAAAAGGGGACATGATAAATGAGGATATGGGGACTTTCAAGTACAATGAAAGAGAAGCAAAGGGAAATTCTAGAAATGAGAAGAAATGTAACTGAACTGAAATGTTCTCTAAAAAGTTTATGAATCAAATTGAAAGTAGCAAAAGAAAACTAGTGAGCATGGAGCAGATCAATAAAAATCACTCAATTTTAAGAATAGAATGGGGGGGTGGACGGTAGCACAGCAGGTTAAGCGCACATGGCGGCAAAGTGCAAGGACTAGTATGAGGATCTCATTCGAGCCCCCGACTCCTCCACCTGCAGGGGGTCTCTCCACGGGCGGTGAAGCAGGTCTGCAGGTGTCTATCTTTCTCCCCCCTCTCTGCCTTCCCCTCCTCTTTTGATTTCTCTCTTTCCTATCCAACAACAATAATAACCACAACAACGATAAAACAACAAGGACAACAAAAGGGGAAAAAATAGCCTCCAGGAGCAGTAGATTTGTGGTGCAGGCACCAAGCTCTGGAGGCAAAAAAAAAGAATTAAAAAAAGGTCAGGATTACCAAGGTTATCAATACCAGACAATGGAAAGGTGGGTAGCATCACAGAAAATAACAGAACCAGAAATTCTAAAATCCCACCCTACACTAAGCTAGTTTTCTGGAAAACACACACACACACACACACACACACACGCACACGCACACGCACACGCACACGCACACACACAGCATAATTGACCTTTCAAAACTTTGGAATATATTAAAACTTTAAAATCAGCAGAGTAATGCTTAATGAGACACTAATCAAGTGGCTATTTAATTGGTATGGGACTTTCTTTGGGAGTGACAAAAATGTCCTAGAACTAGATAGTGATGATGGTCATATGACACTGTATATATAGTAAATGTCGTTTATTTGTACCCTTTAAAATGGTAAATATGGGACACAGATGGTGGCGCAGCTGGTTGAGCACACATGTTACAATCTACCGACAGAGGGGAAGCTTTATGAGCATTGAAGCAATATTGCAGATGTCTCTCTCCTTCTCTATCTCCCCCTTCCCTTTCATTTTCTCTCTGTCTTTGTCACAAAAGAAGAAAAAAAAAGGAAAAAAAATGACTGCCAGGAGCAGTGAATTCATCATGCAGGCATTATGACCCAGCCATAACTGCAGTGACTATATATTGAGTTGTCAGAAAAGTCCTGACATTTTTTCTATGCAAAAATACATCCTAACTTTTCTAATAACCAAATATATATGACAATATGTGTCATATATTATCACAATATATGTGTCATATGTACCATAGTAAAGATATAAAATATAAATATGGTAAAAGAAATTGAACAATGTGCACAATCTCCCTCTACATAAACACTGAAATGATAAATTATTGCAAATCAAAATTAGAAATATATATATATGTATATATATATATATATATATATATATATAGAGAGAGAGAGAGAGAGAGAGAGAGAGAGAGAGAGAGAAAGAGAGAATCCACCATGACAGCAAAGTGGTATTTATTCCTGTGTGCAAGACTGATTTATCACTTGAAAGGCACACAATGTCACTTAGCAAAACAATGGAGAAAAAAGCTATAAAATCTTCTTAATTGACTCATGAAAATGATTTGACAAAACTTAACACCCATTCAAAATCCTACAGCATGCTACAGATAGATGTAGGGGCCTCAGTCTAATAAAGGGAAACTGGAAAACAGAAATACGAAAAGCATCATATGTAGAGATGCAATAGATAAACGTGCACTTACTTACAGATTGCATGGTCATGTATATAGAACAATCCTAATGAATATACCCTGAGAACATGAGATTTAATCAGTGAATTTAATAAGTTTGCAGGATGTATGATGAATACACAAATCACAAGTACATTTTATAAAAGATTCAACAAAATGTTACAACTATAACATAAATTTAAAATGTTATCTGTATGAGTGGCTGAGCAAATTGTGGTATATATACACAATGGAATACTACTCAGCTATTAAAAATGGTGACTTCACAGTTTTCAGCCAATCTTGGATGGACCTTGAAAAATTCATGTTAAGTGAAATAAGTCAGAAACAGAAAGATGAATACGGGAATATATCTCACTCTCAAGCAGAAGTTGAAAAACAAGATAAGAAGAGAAAACACAAATAGGACCTGAACCTTTGGTGTATTGCACCAAAGTAAAAGACTCTGGGGTGGGTGGGAGAAGAATACAGGTCCAAAAAGGATGACAGAGGACCTAGTGGGGATTGTATTGTTATATGGAAAGCTGGGAAATGTTGTGCATGTACAAAGTATTGAATTTACTGTCAAATGTAAAACATTAATTCCCCAATAAAGAAATTTTTAAAAAATGGTATATGTGATACTATAAAATCAATGTAATTAGGAATATATGTGTGGACACAACCTAACACTGAAAACTGCAGATGTTTGCTGAGAGAAATAAGTAAAATAATTTCTAAATAAATGGAGATATACCATGTTCATGGATATGAACAGAGATATCGATAAGATGTTCACTCTGCACGTCAAATATAAAGCTTCAACACATTACCAATCAAGATTTTAGGCAGTTTAGTTTTTCAGTAATGCACAAAATTGATTCTGAAAATTATGTAGAGATGCAAATGGCATTAGATAGTCAAGTTAAACTTAAGTTAGACCAAGACTGAAAGACTCAATTTCAAGAATTTACCATAAACCAATATGGTAACAAAAAGTTTGGGCAAATCAATATAATGGCCTAGATAGTCTATATGGTAATTCACACATATACAATAATTTATTCTTTGTAAAGTTGTGAAGTCAATCCCATGGAGAAAGAAATATGTTTTTAGCAAATTAACAATGAGAAAACTGGATAAACTTGTACAATAAAAGGAACCTCAACTCCTACCACCAGCTATATACAAAAAATGGGGGGTGTGCCTGGTTAAGTGCATATAGCATGAAACACAAGGACCACCAGTGCAAGGTTCCAGGTTGGAGCCCGTCTCCCCACCTGCAATAGAGTTGCTCTACAAGTGGTGAAGCAGGTCTGCAGATGTCTATCTTTCTCTCCCCTCTCTATCTTCTCCTTCTCTCTCAACTTATCTTTGTCCTATCCAATAAAAATGTAAAAAATGGGGAGTCAGACTGTAGTGCAGTGGGTTAAGCACATGTGGTGCAAAGCACAAGGACCAGCATAAGGATCCCAGTTCAAGCCCCCAGTTCCCCACCTGCAGGGGAGTCGCTTCACAGGTGGTGAAGCAGGTCTGCAGGTGTCTATCTTTCTCTCCCCCTCTCTGTCTTCCCCCCTCTCTCCATTTCTCTCTGTCCTATCTAACAAAGACGACATTAACAACAAGAACAATAATAACTACTAAAATGAAAAACAACAATGGCAACAAAAAGGGAAAATAAATAAATTAAAAAACATTTTTGAAAAATGTAAAAAATAGACTCTAGGAGCAGTGGATTCATAGTGCTGGCACCGAGCCCCAGCAATAGCCCTGAAAAAAACAAAAAGTGGGGGGAGGGGGCAGGAGATAATACAAACAGTAGTAAATCAGACATTCAATCCTGAGACTGAAAAGTCAAACGTTCATCTCTGGCACCACCATAAACCAGAGCTGAGCAGTACTATGGTCTCTCCTTCTCATTAAAATAAATGTGAGAGAATTGAAACACATGAACTTGGAAGAAAGGTGACTAAAGTCTCTCCAAGACTTTGTGAGAACTATGGTGGTTATCATGGGGGGGGGGGAGTGGACACAGAAGATTTGTCATGGGTGCAGTATAGAACTACACTCCTGTAATCATATAAACGTGTTCACCACTATTAAATCACTAGTAAAAAAAAACAAATTAATTGATTTTTAATTATTTATTTTTAAATTTATTTATTTATTATTGGATGGAGACAAAGAGAAATTGATAGGGGAGGGGGAGATAGAAAGGGAGAGAGACAGAGAGATACCTGCATCCTTGCTTTTACCACTCATTAAGTTTTCCCCCACAGGTGGGGACTAGGCTTGAACCCAAGTCCTTGCGCATTGGAATGTGTGTATTAATCAGGTGTGCCATCGCCTGACCCCTAATGGGTTTCTTTTTTTTATTTCTTTATTGGGGAACTAATGTTTTACATTCAACAGTAAATACAATAGTTTGTACATTCATAACATTTCCCAGTTTTCCATATAACAATACAACCCCCACTAGGTCCTCTGTCATCCTTCTTGGATCTGTATTCTCCCCACCCACCCACACCAGAGTCTTTTACTTTGTTGCAATAAGCCAATTCCAGTTCAGGTTCTACTTGTGTTTTCTCTTCTGATCTTCTTTTTCAACTTCTGCCTGAGAGTGAGATCATCCCATATTCATCCTTCTATTTCTGACTTATTTCATTTAACATGAAATTTTCAAGGTCCATCCAAGATCAGCTGAAAATGGTGAAGTCACCATTTTTGATAGCTGAGTAATATATATATACCACAACTCGCTCAGCCACTCATCTGTTGTTGGACACCTGGGTTGCTTCCAGGTTTTGGCTTGCCATGCTAGCTTTATGGGCAGGAGAGAGAGATGACCAGGGACTCATGGCTGAGCTGGAAAGCAGTATCTCTTTATTGACAGGCGGGGATGCAGTTCAACAATCTAATCTCTTCTAATCACAACACAATTCTGTCCTGCATCTCTCCTGAGGCGGAAGAGTCAGGAACAAGTAAGTACATAGGATAGGGGGCGGGGAGAAGGGGAAAGTGCAGACCAGTGAGGATTAAACCAATGTCCGGAGGCAGGGGGGTTTTCAGTCAACAGTGGCTATGTAAACAGAATACATCATAAGTAACACAAGGGAACCTAATGTGATGATCAAAACAGAAGGATTTAGAAGCATACCAACAATTCCCCCTTTCTTTTTAACAAATGGCCATAGTATCAGGAGTGTGGGGTGAACAGAAACCTATATCATACAGGCATTTTCAAAAGAACTGGCACAAGACATGGAGGAGCAAGTAAGAGAGCAGCAAGAACCAGTGAGGGGGGCGTTTCCTGCCTCTATGGTCATCTCTTGCCTCTGGGGTACTTCATGCCTCAAAGGGCATTTCCTGCCTCTGTGGGAAGGACCTAGCAAGGAGGGAGGGGGTGGCCTATAGAGTTCCCAAGGCTGCTGGCTGCAAAGTCCATGAACTACTGCGGGTCAGTCTATGAAAAACCAGCAGCATGAAGGGAAGGAAACTGCTGTAAAATTGTGTAAAGTGTCCAAAGGGTATACCAGCAAGTCCGATAGAAGTCTCAGTCCAAAGTAGATGGCTAGGGGAAGAAATGCCAGGGGATGAAATGTTGCACGTCTGCCTCGATGGGGAAGATCAGCCACCAGAATTCCACTTTTCTGTAGAGAGTGAGCTTCAGAGTTTGTGAATCTGTTTCTTCAGGTCATGCCAGGTCACATCATTGGTTTTGGGGGGTGCATTGTCCGGCGGTGGCCTCTTGTCCAACTTCACCTCTAGGAAGTGCAGGGGTGCGATCACTGCACGGATGTCTGCGTATTTCAGCTCCTCTGCCATCAGAGCCGAGCTGGGGATCCTGGCCAGGGGGCCCAGTCCCAGCAGGGAGCCTATGGTCACCGAGGGGTCCAGGATCTGCCCAGGCATCATTGCAGGAAGGCAGGTGGGCCAGCCATGTAGAAGGCACGAGCCAAGGTGCCCCGGGGCAGGGCCGTGATGGGCCACAGCCCTGCCCACCATGCCTGCCGCCCTGCCCGCCCCCAGCGCCCGGCGTCCCGCTGTGGCAAGCAGGTTCCAATGGGCGGGCGGCTGGCAGAAACCAAAGTGTGGCTTGGAGCAAAATGTTCCAGAGACAGAGAAACTGTCTCATGAAGAAAGATTAGAGGCTTTTGGAAACCTCTTCATAAGTAGAAAGGCAAGCCATGGTGGCTTTACTTATCTGGTCTCCTTTGGTCTGCTGCATGTGTGTGGAGCTGAGATTCCTGTCCCTGTTCGAGCACCATTTTGCCTTGCTAGCTTCACGGGTGGGAGAGAGAGACGGCCAGGTACTCATGGCTAAGCTGGAAAGCAGTATCTCTTTATTGACAAGCGGGGATGTGGTTCAACAATCTAATCTCATCTAATCACAACACAATTCTGTCCTGCATCTCTCCTGAGGCTGAAGAGTCAGGAACAAGGAAGTACATAGGATAGGGGGTGGGGAGAAGAGAAAAGTGTGGACCAGTGACGATTAGACCAATGTCCGGAGGCAGGGGGGTTTCAGTCAACAGTGGCTATGTAAACAGAATACATCATAAGTAACACAAGGGAACCTAATGTGATGATCAAAACAGAAGGTCTTATAAGAAGGATTTAGAAGCATACCAACATTGGCTATTACAAATTGTGCTGCCAAGAACATATGTGTACACAGATCTTTTTGGATGGGTGTGTTGGGTTCCTTAGGATATATCCTTAGGAGAGGAATTGCAGGATCATAGGGTAGGTCCATTTCTAGCCTTCTGAGAGTTCTCCAGACTGTTCTCCACAGAGGCTGGACCAATTGACATTCCCACCAGCAGTGTAGGAGGGTTCCTTTGACCCCACAACCTCTTCAGCATTTGACTCTGTTACCTTTTCTGATGTTTGACATTCTCACAGGAGTGAAGTGGTATGTCATTGTTGTCTTTATTTGCATTTCTCTGATAATCACAGACTTGGAGCATTTTTTTCATGTGTTTCTCAGCCTTTTGGATCTCTTCTCTGGTGAATATTCTGTCCATATCCTCTCCCCCCCCCCCATTTTTGGATGGGGTTATTTGTTGTCTTGTTGATGAGATTTGCAAGTTCTTTATATATTCTGGTTATTGGCCTCTTGTTTGATGTATGGGATGTAAAGATCTCCCATTCTGTGAGGGCTCTCTTGGTTTGGGTAGTAGTTTCTTTAGCTGTGCAGAAGCTTTTTAATTTGATGTAGTCCCATAGGTTTATGCTTGTCTTAGTCTTCTTTATAATAGGATTTGTTACATTGAAGATGTCTTTAAAATTTATGCAGAAAAGAGTTTTGCCAATATTTTTCTCTAAGTATCTGATAGTTTTTGTTCTAACATCCAAGTCCTTGATCCACTTGGAATTTACTTTTGTATCTGGTGAAATATAGTGGTTCATTCTTCTGCATGTCTCAACCCATTTTTTCCAACACCATTTGTTGAAGAGACTCTGCTTTCCCCATTTCATAGTCTGAGCACCTTTGTCAAAGATTAGATGTCCATAGGTGTGTATTTCTTTTTTTAATTTAAGACATATTACATTAGAGTACCACATTAGTGTGGGATGCCTTGCTGCTATGATATTTCTTCTTCTCTATCTCTGCCTCTCTTTCTCTTACTCTTTCTCTTCCTCTGTCTGAAAAAGCCAGCCCAGAGTGATGAAGCCATGTATGCATAAGTACCACAAAAATAAATAAATAAAAATTCAAATTTTTAAAATTCAGATTAATCAGGCTGGGAAAATAGTTTAATTGGATAATGTGCCATTTTGCCATGTGAGCAGCCCAGGTGTGAATCCTTCACCACCACAGTGAAGGAAGCTTCTGTGCTGTGGTCTCTCCCTCTCTCCCCTGTTCTCTCTCTCTCTCTCTCTCTTTCTGTGTGTGTGTGTGTATGTCTATCTTTAAAAAATTAGTAGTGATTTAATAATGATTATCAAGGTTGTAAGAGAACAGGGGTACAATTCCATACAACTCCCACCATCAGGGTTCTTTGTCCTAACCCCTCCATTGGAAACTCTCCTATCCCTCTAGGAGTGTGGACCAAAATTCTTTATGATGACACAGAAGGTGGGCATTCTGGCTTCTGTAATTGCTTCTCTTCTGGACATGGGTGTTAGCAAATCAATCCATACCTCCAGCCCATTTCTATTTTTCCCTCATGGAATAGGGTTCTGGAGAGGCAAGACTTCAGGACACATTGGGTAAGGTCGTCTGCCCAGGGAAGTCAGGGTAGAATCATAGTAGCCATCTGCAACTTGATAGCTGGAAGGTGGTAAGACATAATTCAGGACAAATTATTTAATAAACAGGAACCCAAAAGTGGAGATGGAACAGATGAAATTAAGGGTCTTTGAGTGGGAAAGAGCTAGGAAGTCTATTTTAGGTATGTCCAGTGGGCCCATGACTTTAGTAATTTTTGCCTGATCCTGATAGCTAACATGCAAGTGGACTAAAATTATTGTCTGGGAAGATAATATCAGAGTTGAGAATATGGCTAGAAAGCTGGATTAGGAAAGAGAGTAGCTCACAATCATAAGGAAAGTATATAAATACCATTAACTGTTTATTCTATTTATCTGGCCTAGGGCCCATATCTATTCATATTTAGCAAAAGAGCCTATGTAACCTCTGTATCCCTGTCAGTCTGAATTCACATTCCATGGTCACAGCTAGGAACATTCTAAACTGCACTCATTTTAGAACCAGTCTTCCTCAAGTGGCAGAGTATGTTGACCCAGCCTCCCTTCAAAGAGTGGGGAAGTCCCTACCATTGCTGCTCTGCATTGAGGGCAAAGTCCTAGAGGGGTCCACAAGAATGCTTATGATGATGTTCCTGATAGAAGTGACCAATGACAGTGGACAGATGGATCTATTAGAGATCTAGGTTCATCATATCTATGTGGGAATCCAAGTATTCCCTGACTAGAGCCCCAGATGATGGGGTGGCCTGGTATTGACCTAAAAGTCCATCACTCAAGTACACCTGTCTCTTGCCCTCATCCAGCTTTTGTAGTCCTTTCTTTATCTGACTAGGTTAGAGTTTCTCCTAGTTGTTACATCACTGAGTGCCATTTGTTGTATTCAAACCGGTATTGGGTTTATGGGATCTGGCCTCAAGTTAAGGAAGATATAGACCTAGGGTTTAAGTAGGACCTAAGTCAACCTTAAGTTTTATTGCATTTTACTTGTTAGATGGCTCTAATAGAGGTGGTCATGGGGACAATAGTAGTGCTTTAGTTGACATATATATATGTATATATATCAACTATATATAAAGAATATATATATATATATATTCTTGCCTATATCTCTTGGCCAATTGTGTACAGTGTTTCTTCTTAAGATTATCAAGGGGGTGGCATTAGTGTTGTTGCTGTGAGAAGAAAATAGGAAGTATCTCTTACTTCCTTTTGTGTTCTCTGTCTTTATCTTAAAAAAAAAGTAATAAAGGGGGTTTGGTGGTTGTTGACCTGGTTCAGTGTACATATTACAGTGTCCATGTTCCTGAGTTCAAGTCCCTGTTCCCTACCTATAGTGGGGAAAGATCCACAAGAGCTAAAACAGTGCTGCAGGTGTCTCTCTCCCTCCATATTGTTTTCTTCATTCTTGTTTTCTCTCTGTCTCTCTCAAATAATTAATAAGATACAAAAAGAAATAATAATAACATAAAATATAAAGCTATAAGAGAATATATTTACTACCTGGAAGTAGACAAAGTTTCGTGAGACAAGACACAGAAAGTAATAGCAATAGAAGGCAAGAAGACTCACTTAGGTTCCATCAAATTTTTAAAAGCTAATAATTAAAAGACATCACTAGGAGCAGTGAAATTGCACATGTGACAAAATAAGTAAATAAATAAATAAATAAATGTATGTCTGTGATAAGACAAAAGGGGACTAAACTGAGAGGGAATATCAGGAAAGTCCCTGAGATAATAAAAAAATCTTCTGTGTCTTGATTGGGGTATTAGTTACACACTTGTTAAAATTTATCAAATTAGAGATATTCCAAGATATTTAAAACTTCATCCGAAAGTCTTTGAAGTATCTGTTATGCACACACAGACACACACACACACACACACACACAGACACACACACACACACACACACACACACACACACACACACACACACACATATATATATATATATATATATATATATATATATATATATATATACATGGAGAATAGGGGTGTGAACTGTGTAAGCCACCAGAAGCATTCAGAGAGAACCAGCTGACCACAGGAAAGTTGCAAAAAAAATACCATGTATTATTATTTGTAAATTGTATACTATGTCCTTTCAGATAAATTTTACAATGCATATATAAGCAAGCACCCTTTGCATTTTGAAAATTCATCCATGACAATTTGTTTTCCAGAAGACCCACATGAGTACTTCTTCTCACTGCAAGAAATTCAGAGGATGTTTGCTTTTATAAGGAAAGGCAATTTAAAAAAGCAGCACAAATACCATTCAGCCTGTATTTTGAAGTGAGCTGTCCTAGAGGCAGAACACACACCAAGCAGCTAGAGTGGCAGCACCAAGCTCCTTCTACAAGAAATACTTAAATAGACTATATGGAAACCTAAGGTCCTGTGTTGGAACAAGATGATGTTTGGTTGAAAGGGGAATGTTCTGATATTTGTCTTGGGAGAAAGTGGAAATGTACTCTTATGACAACAACAATGCTATAAATCAACATTTCCTCAATAAAGTCATAGTGGAGTTGGGGGGATAGTAGGGGAGATAGCATAATGACTACACACACACACAAAAAAAATCTTTCATGCCTGAGGCACCGAAGTTTCCAAATTCAGTCCCCAGCATCACCCTGAGCCAGAGTTGAGCAGTGCTCTAGTAAAACAAAAACAAAGGACAAGGGGGTGGAGCCAAGATGACTGGAAAGCAGCATCTTCTGGCATGAGCTCTGACAACAACTGCTAGAAAGCCTTGGAGATCCTGGCCTTCAGCAGGACAAGCGAGGAGGCGTTCTAAATGTGGGACCAAGGAGCCACCAGGTTCCAGATGCCAGCACGATGCCGACCAGACTTCCCTGGACAGACCCCACCAATATGTCCTGGAGCTCCGCTTCCCCAGAGCCCCACCCTACTAGGGAAAGAGAGAGGCAGACTGGGAGTCTGGACCGAACAGTCAACGTCCATGTTCAGCGGGGAAGCAATTACAGAAGCCAGACCTTCCACCTTCTGCAACCCACAATGACCCTGGGTCCATGCTCCCAGAGGGATAGAGAGTGGGAAAGCTATGGAGGGGATGGGATATGGAGATCCGGTGGTGGGAATTGTGTGGAACTGTACCCCTGTTATCCTATGGTTTTGTTAATGTCTCCTTTCTTAAATAAAAAAGAATATTTCTTACAAGCCTGAAAAAAAAAAAACCAAACTGTATACCTAGTTTATCATTCTTACTTTTTCTAGATGTTAGTGTGATTATAGGTTTAAAGTGCTACTTGATATCATAGAGTAGTATTTTGAGGATCTGGGAATACTCTAAAAGAGACTCCATGTAAATAAATGGGCATGTTGGTTTGTGAAAGTTTAGACAGGTGATAGGTATGTTCTACTTTCACATACTGAGAGAAACCATACATATATATTTATATAGTTTATTTTGTATGTATATACTATGTGTTTATAAATCTATTTATGCATGCATATTAAACATGCAAATATATTTTCTCACCAAGTTAATTGTTAAATATTAACCAATACACCACTGACATTATTTTTCTTTTTCTTTTTTTGTTTTTGACCAGAGCACTACTCAACTCTGGCTTACTTATGGTAGTGTTGGGGACTGAACCTGGGACTTTGGAGCCTGGGACTTTGGAGCATGAGAGTCTTTTTGCATAACCATTATGCAATGAGATTTGTGGTAGTACAGGGAATTGAACCTGGGACTTAGAAGCCTCAGACATGAAAGTTTTGGGTTCTTTTTTTTTTTTTTTTTTTTTTTTACAAAACCATTATGCTGTCCCCCTGCCCCAATTGATCTCATCTGATCCTCAACATAAACATAGTAGAAATACTATTATACATCAAAAGGCAGCAGAAGCTTACACAAGTGAAGTAGCTTACTCAACTTCAAAGCTGCCTGTCTCCAAAGCCATGCATGCCACTCACCACACACAGTAAGAACAGCGGCACCAAAAACATACCTCTTGGAACCACAGGATTCCAGCAATGGACAGGATCTTAAGAAGCTGCACCAGCCAATGTGTATTTCACTCCCATGTAGAGAAGACTGTCTTCACCAATGACAAATGGGTGGCACAGCTGAGACAGGTTCTCATTAAAATATGTCTCTGCCCTGACAGACAGACAGACAGACAGACAGACAGAGGGTTCAGAGGCCTCCTTCCTTCCCAATCCACTTAGCCCCAAGTACTTGGGAGGGGAAGGGAGGAGCTGACTCAGAAGGGCACCCATCAAACATATTCCCAAGAAACCACTTACTGAGATTAGTAAGGAATATTAAACTACAGTGAACCTCTGAGTACCACTGCAATGGACCACTTATTTTCTTGTCAACAGACAATACAAGTTACATTCCCAATGATTGCAGTATATCATTGTAAGTGTTTTCTCTTCCATATGATTTTCTTGATAACATTTCTCCTTTCTATTAATTTTTTTTCTTATTGAGGGGATTAATGGTTTACAGTCACCAATAAAAGACAGTAGTTGATACATGTGTAACATTTCTCAGTTTTCCACATAACAGTTCAGCCCCAGCTAGGTCCTCCTCTGCCATCATGTCCCAGGACCTGAACCCTCCCCACCACCCCAGAGTCTTTTACTTTGGTGCAGTACACCAAACCCAACCCAAGTTCTGCTTTGTGTTTTTCCCTTCTGTTCTTATTTTTCAACTTGTGTCTATGAGTGAGAACATCCCATATTCATATTCACCCTTCTCTTTCTGACTTATCACATTTAACATGATTCCTTCAAGATCCATGCAAAATGAAGTAAAGAAAAAATATGAAGTGAAGTCACCATTTTTAACACCTGAGCACTGCTCTGTTCTGGCTTATGGAAGTGCAGAGGATTGAACCTGGGACTTGGGAACCTCAGGCACCAGAGTTTCTTTGCATAACCATTATGCTACCTATCCCCACCCTTGATAACATTTCTCTAGCTTTTGTAAAACATATATCAGGGGCTTGGTGGTAGCACTTCCGATTGCATGCACATGCTACAATGCACAAGAACCCAGATTTGAGCCTCTGGTTTCCACCTGCAGGGGGGAAAGCTTCACAAGTGATAAAGCTGTGTTTTAGGTGTCTCTCTCTCTCTCTATCTTCCTCTTCCCCCTTTATTTCTGACTGTCTCTATCCAATAAATAAATAGAGACAATAAGAAAACACTGTATCACACATGCAACACACAGTGTATGATGACCAACTTTTCTGTTATTATTTTTTATTGTTGTTATTATTGATATCATCATTGTTAGATAGGACAGAGAGAAATAGAGAGAGGAGGGAAAGACAGAAAGGGGGAGAGAAAGATAGACACCTGCAGACCTGCTTCACCGCCTGTGAAGCGACACCCCTGCAGGTGGGGAGTCAGAGGCTCAAACCAGATCCTTATGCCTGTCCTTGTGCTTTGCACCATGTGTGCTTAACCCAATGCACTATACCACCCAACTCCCTATTATTAAGACTTCTCCGTAACAAAACTTTATTTATTTTTTAAATATTTATTTATTTATTATTGGATGGAGAGAGAGAAATTAAGAGGGGAGGAGGAGATAGAGAAAGAGACAGAGAGACACTTGCAGACCAGCTTCACCACTTGTGAAGCTTTCCCTCTACAAGTGGGGACCAGGGGCCTGAACCTGTGTCCTTGTGCATTGTGATGTGTGCACTTAAGCAGGTGTGCCACCGCTTGACTCCAAGCAGCAAAGCTTTAGAAGAGTCAAAAGTTCTATGTAAGCTTTCCACAGCATTTTCTCAAAATCTACTAAAACTCCCCCTTCTGGCCCCCATCCAGTAGGCAGGACCAGAAAGCCAGTCTCAGTTCTAAATTTACCTCAGAGTAAGCAAGATTCCTAGGACCTAGGAAATGGTCCCAATAATCTTCTCAACATGGCTTCCCAAGAGCCCCACTGTGAGCCACTCAGGCCACAACATGCTTCAGCCAGCTACCACCCTGAGCGAAGTGGGCACCCTACTACCATGGCCAGAGACACGGATATTATTCCTTCTCCTTCCTCCTCCTCCCCCTCCTCTTTCTCGTCTTCCTCTTCCTCCTCCTTTTCCACTCCTTCTCCTCCCCTTCTCCTCTCCCCCTCTTCTTCTTTCTCTTCCTCTTCCACCTTCTTCCTCCTTCCTTTTTTGCTTGTTTGTTTGCCACCAGGGCTTTCCATGGGCCTCAGTGTCTGTATGATAAATCCACCGCTCCCAGTCTTCCCCTCTCCACCCCACCCCCCTTTTTGTTTCCTTTTGGATAGACAGAAATTGAAAAGGAAGGAGAAAATAGGAAGGGAGAAAGAAAGAGAGACCCCTGTAGGATTGCTTCACCCCTCAGTAAACCTCTTCCAACTTTGCAGGTGAGGCAGGGGAGAGGCTTGAGCCTGGATCCTCGCTTACGATAACCTGTGTGCTCTACCTGGTGTGACTCTGAGGCCCCTGTGCACACCCGTGCACCTCGCAAGGCATCCCTGCTACTGAGCCCCTCAAGCACCCCCGCAAGCACACAGATAATGCACAGGCTGGAGCGCAGGTGCAGCCTCTGCCTGTCCTAATGACTGGCATGGAGACACGCCTGTCACTCTCTTGGCCGCTCCCCTCTGCAGGTGTGACACGCACCGGGCCCCGCAGCCAGCCCTGCCCCTGGGCGGCGCAGACACTCCCCTCCCGCCCGCCCGCGGGCAGATGCGCACAGCCGGCTCGCTCGCCCGCCCGCAGGAGCTGCTGTTCCCTGGTCCCTGCTGCCACACAGCGGAGGCCCGCGGTCTCCCGCCGCCCACCTGCCCCGCAGACACGCTGTCGCGTGGGCGCGCGAGCCGGCGCTCGGCCCGGGTGGGGTGGGGGGAGGCGGCAAGGACAGGGGCAGAAGATGAAATAATGATACTGCTGGTTTTGTTCATTTCGGTGATAATTAGCGGGGCCTTCGCGCCGCCTCGCCGGCCGCTCGGCTCCCGGCTGCTCGCTGGTGGTGCAGAATGTAAATTAGCATAATTTCATTACCGAGGGACCCGTGAAAAGGTTCAATTATAGAGCAATCTCATTAATACCAGGGCTTGTTAAACTAATAGAAAGAGACAGGCCCTGAAGCTCCGAGAGGTAGACATGTGCTCGGAATGCAATTAGGGCTGAAACCCCAGAACCTGAGGCACACCTCGCCACCCCATCCCCACCCACACTCAGCACCTGCCCCCAGAGCCCTGCACACTTAGGTTCCCAGATGGCTCCCAGACAGACGGCTTCTGAGCTGCTTGACCAAGATCCAGATAAACAGATAAACCCACTTCCAAGAAGCAGAGTCTCCCTGTTGCTTCAGCTTCTCTTTAATTTCCATCTCAGCTGTGGATGGACTGACTGAGGCCCACAGTCCTGAGATAGGGGAGTGGCTTCCTCAAGGACAACAACACAAAAGAGGTTAACAGCGGTGACGTTTGGGTAAGAGGAGATGACAAGTCAATCCTGTTTTGCTGGCTAGCATTATGACACCCTCCCATGTCTGTGACTCGGTTTCTTCATTGCTGTGGAGGCACTTGGCTCCCTAGAAATCTTATGGGGGGGGGGGGCGCTGGGTGATGGCGCACCTGGTTGAGCACATATGTTAAAATGCGCAAAGACCCACATTCAAGCTCCTGGCCCCCACCTGCTGGGGGAAAGCTTTGTGAGTGGGGAAGGAGGGCTGCAGGTGTCTCTGTGTCTCTCTTTCTCTATCTCCCCTCTCGATTTCTGTCTGTCTCTAGCCACTAAATAAAGATAATATTAAAAGAAAGAAAGAAAGAAAGAAAGAAAGAAAGAAAGGAAGGAAGGAAGGAAGGAAGGAAGATCTTAACAGAACACAAACACCAGCCTCCTACTGCTGTCAATCACCTCTTTCCCCCACTCCTCCAGATGGGGGCGCCACTGGGGTGCAATGTCTTTAGAAGCCTTGGTCCATTTGAAGAAGCAGGGCCTGGATAATGTTCCCCCTCCATCTCCACTTCCGGTCATCCCCTTATCCCCCAACACACCCAGTGAAAGACTGGGAAGAATGAAGACACAGTTCCCATGGAGGAGACACCTTCCCATCCATCCTGGCTTCTCGGGAACCAGATCAAGAGACTGGAACATCCCTTAAGCATGAAAAGTTTCCTTAGGGATGCCATACCCACCCCTATTTGAATTCAGTCCTGAAAGAGAGTCATGCTTAGCAGTCACCCTGCACCCTCTTCCCCAAAGCTCCATCAGCAATGACTTCATGCCCCAGCTCCTTCCTGTCCTGCTATCATACACACACTGTGCAGGGTCATATGAATTTGCTGTATTTTTTATCACCTCTGTAATATTTGATTTCCCCCCCCCCCGCAAGTTGTAAGTAAAACAGCACACATCCCAAAATACCCCCAAGCTGAAGAATGACTCACACTGTATATTACAGAATGCATAAAAATATGCAGTGACTCAGAAGGACCCAGCAGAAGCAACAAAACTCTACAAAAGGCCCCATTGTTTCATATTTTGAAGGTGGGGTGGAGGTGGGGGTGGGAAGCTGAGCCACTGTACACTTGGAATTGGCTGCCGACATTCGTCAACCAGCCTGTCTGTCAGTCAGGGTGTATGTTTAGGTTCTGTTAGGACATAATGAAGTCATAATTTCATGACAGGAAAAGGGCCACTGGAGACCTGCACTTCTCTTTCCAAGGGCTGATGGAAGGGGCCAGGCTGAGGCACACCTGTTTGGGTGCACATGCCCACATTACTATGTATAAGGACCTGAGTTCAAGTCCCTGGTCTCCACCCGTAGGGGAGAAGCTTCACCAGCAGTGAAGCAGGGCTACAGGTGTCTCTCTTTCTCTCTTTTTCTCGATCTCTCCCTTCCCTCTCAATCTCTCTGTACTATCCATGGAAAGGAAAGAGAGGAAAGAAGGGAAGAAGAAAGAGGGGGAAAAATGGTAATGGGGGTAGAGGTAGGGTAGATAGCATAATGGATAGATAGCAAACAGACCCTGTTGCCTGAGGCTACATAGTCCCAGGTTAAGTCACCTGTACCACCTTTACCAGAGCTGAGTAGTGCTCTGGTAAAGAGAAAGAAAAAAAAGAGAGGAAGGAAGGAAGGAAGGAAGGAAAGAAAAAAGGAAGGAAGGAAGGAAAAAAGAAAGGAAGAAAGAAAGAAAGAAAGGAAGAAAGGGGTGCTGATGGGCTAAACCAGGACAGTGCATCGGAGCTGGAGAGGGGGGTGGCTCCAGGGAGCAGCATCAGACAAGGTGATGGTTTACGGCCATGCTGGTGATTGAACCTGGGAATTCGGAGCTTCAGGCAAGAGTCTGTTTGCATAACAATTACCCTGTCCACCCTGCCCCCCATCAGCACTTTTTTTTTTAAATGTCTTTTTTTAAAAATATAGTTTTTAAGAGAAATGCAGAGAGAGAGAGAGAGAGAGAGGGAGGAAGGGAGAGAAACAACAGAGCACTGCTCAGGTCTGGTTTATGGTGGTGTGAGGGATTGAACCTGGGACTTAGGAGCCTCAGGAACCCAGAGATGCTGACTGTTCCCAGTAAGACTCTAGGACTGCAGCCAGATGGACACCTCATCCCTTGCAGGGGATCATGCACAGCCTGGGTGAGGACGGAAACCTGAGAGAAAGGACAGAGGGATGGGAAAGGGACCCGAGGGGGTTCACCAGCAGTGAAGCAGGGCTGCAGGTATCTCTCTTTCTCTCTCCCTCTCTATCTCTCCCTTCTCTCTCAGTCTCTCTCTCTGTCTTACCAATGGAAGGGAAAGAGAGGAATAAAAAGAGAAAAGGAAGTTCAGGATGTATTGCACCAAAGTAAAAGAATCTGGGGTGGGGCTCAGGTCCTGGGAGACAGAGGAGGACCTAGTGGGGGTTTGAATTATTATGTGGAAAACTGAGAAATGTTACACATATACAAACCATTGTATTTTATTTTACTGTTGACTGTAAACCATTAATTCCCCAATAAAGAAATTTTTTAAAGAGCAAAGGAGATAGCATAATGGTCTCCTTCTTCTAGCGTTTGCCCTTCTTCCGTAGCCAGTCAACAGCGTCAGGTTGAGCCTGATGTAAAGTTTCGAGACCTCCTTTGAATCTGGAGAGGTGGCAGTCGTTGACTATGTGGGTCATAGTCTGTCTGTAGCCGCAGGGGCAGTTCGGGTCATCTCTGGCTCCCCAGCGATGGAACATAGCGGCGCACCGGCCATGGCCTGTTCGATAGCGATTGAGGAGGGCCCAATCATAACGTGCTAGGTCAAAGCCAGGTTGACGCTTGCAGGGGTCTGTGATGAGGTGTTTGTTCTTGACCTCAGCTGACTGCCAACTCTGTTTCCCAGAGTCTGGAACAGAGAAGTTCAGTGTAGGCGTAGGGGACCAGATTGGATGACGAGACGTCAAGCGTTGGACAGGGTGGGTGAAGATATCCGCGTATATTGGCAGGTCCGGTCGAGCGTAGACGTGGGAAATGAATTTAGATGATGCCGCATCCCAACGAATATCTGGCGGGGCGATGTTGCTAAGAACTGGCAGCCATGGAACCGGGGTGGAACGGATGGTTCCAGAAATTATCCTCATGGAGGAATATAATTTGGAATCGACCAAGTGGACATGGGTGCTACGAAACCATACTGGGGCACAGTATTCTGTAGTGGAATAGCATAATGCCAGAGAGGATGATCGTAGTGTGGAAGCGCTCACACCCCATGAAGAGCTGGCCAGTCTTGCAATGATATTATTCCTCGTGCCCACCTTTGCTGCAGTTTTTATGAGATGTTCGTGAAATGACAAGGTGCGATCAAGAGTAACGCCAAGATAGACTGGCTGGGCTTCATGCCGGATTCTCGTATCATCAAGCTGCACATTAAGCTCACACGAGGCCGAGGCATGGTGTAGATGGAAAACAGATGATACCGTTTTTGCAGTGCTAGGGATTAGTCGCCATTTTTTCCAGTAATCAGATATCAGAGACATGTCTTTCGTGAGTGTTTCCTCGAGGATGTCAAACTTGGATGCCTGAGTTGCACAGCAGATGTCATCGACGTAGATGAACTTCCTTGAAGAAGTTTCTGGAAGGTCATTGATGTAAATATTAAATAGCATAGGAGCCAGAACAGAGCCCTGGGGAGGCCACTTGAAACAAGTCTCCATCTGCTAGACTTGTCACCCAGATGCACCCGGAATCTTCTGTTTTGGAGAAGAAACGATATAGTGTTGGCCACCCATGGAGGCAGGCATCTTGAGATCTTGACTAGGAGACCACGGTGCCAGACTGTGTCATAGGCTGCTGTGAGATCAACAAAGACAGCACCAGTCTTTAAATTCTTCTAGAATCCATTTTCAATGTAAGTTGAGAGGGCCAGGACTTGTTCGCAGGTAGATCTTCCTGGGCGGAAACCAGCTTGGGCGGGTGATAGGAATTTCTCTGTAAGAGGAGAAATACGTGACAGAAGCAGCCTCTCATGGAGTTTGTAACACATGGAGAGGAGAGAAATTGGTCTATAGCTGGCGGCCAGTGTTGGGTCATTCTTTGGTTTCAAAATTGCTATTATCTTGGCACGACGCCAAATTTTGGGCATAGATTCGGATTCCAAGATGTGGGACAGGAATGTAGTGAGCCACTTCTTTGCTGCAGGGCCCAAGTTAAGAATGAGTTCTGGGGTGATGTTATCATAGCCAGCAGCCGTTCCTGGTTTAACCCTCTTCAAAGTGTCTTCCAGTTCAGACAGTGTAAAGGGAGAGAGTTTTGGAGATGGACAAGATAACCGGAAGTGGGATGACCGCTCATGGGAAATTTCTCTTTTCCAGACTGGGTCGATCTTAGCACGTCCAACTTGAGTTAGGTGACTGGCCACTGAGTTTGGAGATACGGGAGGATGGGAGACGGCAGAGGGTTGGCTACTGGCACCCAGACTATGAAGAAGCTTCCAGGCCTTCCTACTTGAGTGGGTGGAGTTCAGACTTTCTGTGAGTTGTTGCCAGCGGGCTTGGCGTGCTGCATCCAGGGAGGCAATGAGATGGTCGGCCACATCTGGGTCGCCTGACTCATCATACTGCTTTAGTAGTTGCTCACATTCAGCATCAAGACAAGGCGTATAGTTAGCACGTCTCCCACGAGGAATAGCTTGGGAAGCTGCTTTGAAGATGGCTTGGTGGAAGCGCCTGTAGGAATCTTCAGAGGGGATAGAGTTAATTGGAATTGCAGGAATAGATTTGTTGGTAAGATCACTGAACAGACGCCAGTTTGCTTTCCGAAAGTTCCATCTTAGTTTCTCCGAGCACAGAACCAGTGGGAGCTGGAGACCAATGTGGATGATAGCTGGGTGGTGATGACTGTGCGGGAAGATCTTGAGACCTTGTCTCGTAGCAGGAAAGCATATGCAAACAGACTCTCATGCCTGAGGCTCCTAAATCCCAGGTTCAATCCCCTACACCACCATAAACCAGAGCTGAGCAGTGCTCTGGAGTCTCTCTCTCTCTCCATTTCTCATAAAAAAATAAATTTAAAAATAGAATTTTTTTTAAAGTGCTGATGGGGGCAGGGTAGATAGGATAATTGTTATGCAAACAAACTCTTGCCTGAGGCTCCAAAGTCCCAGGTTCAATCACCAGCACAACCATAAACCAGAGCTGAGTACTGCTCTAGTAAAGAAAAAAAAAGGGAAAGAAAGATCCGTTTTCTTAAAGATAAGTAAATAAATAAAACAAATTCAAAGTTAGCAAGGTCACCACTGGAACAGTCGGGGTTCATCTACCCAATGGAATATTCAAGCATAAAGGTCTAGGGCTGGTGAGATGGCTCACTTGGGAGTATGCACACTTTACTATGTGCACAACCCAAGTTCAAGTCCAGCCCTTACCATACTGGGAGAAACTTCAGTGCTATGGTATCTTTCCCTTACTCTCACTATTGTTCTCTGTCTGAAAAAACCACCCTGGAGCAATGAAGTCCCTGTGATGACAAAATAAACATGAATGTCTATCATAAAGATCTTATATACTCCAAGCTGGGGAGACGGCAGAATGTTCCGCAAAAGACATTCATGCCTGAGGCTCCAAGGTCCCAGGTTCAAACCCCAGCACTACATAAGCTAAAGGTAAACAGTTCTTTCTCTCTTTATCTCTCTCTTATTAGAATAAATATTTTTTAAAAATACATTTCATATACTTTATTGAAGTGTGTCTTTTTGATAGCATATAATGCCTATAATCTGTTGAATTAGTGTTTGGATGCCCATTGGGTATATCCCTAGGAGTGATATTGCTGGATCATATGGTATTTCCATTTTATTTGCCTAAAGAATCTTCTAACTGCTTTCCACAGGGACTGAACCAGTTTACTAGCAGTATACCTGGGTTCCTTTGTTTTCCACACCCTTAAAAATCTCATAATTTTCGTAAAACCTTGTTAAATAAACTACTCCAACGGGCTGCCAGGGCTCAAAAGATGAAGAGACAGGAGCATCAGTGGTATTTGCACTTGGTTGCACTCACATGTGTGGAAAAATGGCCTCCAGGAGCAGGCACTACCAAGCCCCAACAGTAACCCTGGAAGGGGGGAAAAAAAAGTTCCTTAATGAGACAACAGATGGCTTTGGATTTGGACATAGTGCTGTCTCAGAATGGACTTTCCTATATCCACTTGCAGTATTTTGACATGGGAGGGAAAATGCCTATTTCCAGATACTCTGTAGGCCATTTGGAGAGGTGAATTCAGCAGGCAGGCAGGATGCAAGCCCCAGTCATAACTCTGGTGGCAATAAAAAATATGAAAATAAAAAGCAGGATTCGGTTGATGGCACATCTGGTTGAGTGAACTCATTATGGTGAGCAAGGACCCAAGTTCAAGTCCCCAGTCCCCACCTGTAAGGGAGAAGCTTCATGAGTGGTGAAGCAGTGCTACAGGTGTGTCGTCTCCTCTCCATCCTTCCCTTCCCTCAAAATTTCTCTCTATCTCTATCCAAAATAAAACAACCAAATATATAATATTAAAAATGAATTTTTTTATTTTTGTTTTTCAGGGTTATCACTGGGGCTCAGTGCATGCACCACAAATCCACTACTCCTGGAGGCCATTTTTTTTTTTTTTTTACCATTTTGTTGCCCTTGTTATCATTGTTGTTGTTATTGCTGTTCTTGTTGGATAGGACAGAGAGAAACCAGGAGAGGAGAGGAAAATAGAGAGGGGAGAGAAAGATAGACACCTGCAGACCTGCTTCACCGCTTGTGAAGCGACCCCCCTGCAGATAGGGAGCCGGGGGCTCAAACCAGGATCCTTATGGTCCTGGCAATTTGCACCTGTGCCCTTAACAAGCTGGGCTACTCCCTAGCGCATTGGGTTAAGCGCAGGTGGCGCTAAGCGCAAGGACCGGCATGAGGATCCTGGTTCGAGGCCCCGGCTCCCCACCTGCAGGGGAGTCGCTTCACAAGCGGTGAAACAGGACTGCAGGTGTCTGTCTTTCTCTCCCCCTCTCTGTCTTCCCCTCCTCTCTCCGTTTCTCTCTGTCCTATCCAACAACGACAACATCAACTACAACAACAATAAAAAGACAACAAGGGCAACAAAAGGGAAGATAAATAAATAAAATTACAAAAAAATATTAAAAAAAAAAAAAAAGCTGGGCTACTGTCCGCCCTCCTAAAGATTGGTGGGTTTTATTTTTAATAATAGTTAAATTAAAGAACATTAGAAAATAAAACTAACCCAAAACTGAGTAGCTGATCCAATAGCCACACATTTAGATGCCAGTGGAATCTGGTCTAAGGCAGACACAGCAGGACTCACCAGTGCATTTGTGGTCACCTGCCAGCACCACTGACAGCTCTGTCCCACACCTCCAGGGCTCCTTTTCTTTTTTTATTTTTAATATTTATTTTATTTATTTATTCCCTTTTTTTGCCCTTGTTGTTTTATTGTTGTAGTTATTATTGTTGTTGTCATTGTTGGATAGGACAGAGAGAAATGGAGAGAGGAAGGGAAGACAGAGAGGGGGGAGAGAAAGATAGACACCTGCAGACCTGCTTCACCGCCTGTGAAGCAACTCCCCTGCAGGTGGGGAGCCGGGGTTCGAACCGGGATCCTTATGCCGGTCCTTGTGCTTTGCACCACCTGCGCTTAACCCGCTGCGCTACAGCCCGACTCCCCAGGGCTCCTTTTCTTTGGATGCCCTCAGTACCAACAGGGTGTCTACTCCATATATTCTCTCAGTTCCAACAGGATGTCTACTCCATATATTCTCTCACTCTGCAGCGGGCACCCCAGGCTTGATCTCATGGTAGAGATGAAATTCTCTCAATTTCTTTCTGTCTGATCAACTAAAAGAAAAGAAGAAAAGGGGGTGGGGGTGGCCACCGGCAGCAATAAGTTTATCAAGCAGGCAACAAGTCCCAGTGACAACCCAAATAAATTTCAAGACAGACAATAGAGCATTAAAGCAATTCCGGAGCCCTGTGAAGAATGGAGGCTTGCACAGGTCAAATGTGTTAAGCTAACCTGCTTGCCAGGCCTCTTCACCTGGTCTGAGCTTCATGGTCACTGTTGGGCCCCATTGATTCACTCATCCATTCAATCATTCAATACAGATTTACTACTACACCCCCAGGGGTAGTTCTAAATGCAGGGCGTGTTGCCATGAACAGAGACATGCCTTCCTTCCTGGAGACTAGCAGCAAGTAAGACAAAGAAACCTACCATATATCAGGCCAGTTGGCAGGCAGAACACCCTGTGGAGTTCACATGTTATCAGGTTAAAACCCCAGCCATCACCTGCAGGGGGAAGCTTCATGAGCAGTGAAGCAGTGCAGAGTCTCTCTCTCTCTCTCTTCCTCCCTCTCTCCTCATCCCCCTCCCTCTTGATTTCTCTGGTCTGTACCTAGTAAATAAATAAAGTATTTTTTTAAATCTACTATTGACTCAAGAGTGAGCAAAGTTATACAGAGAAAATTTCAGTTAGAGACCTTCCAAGTGTGGGACTGGTCAGGAGTGGAATAGTAGCCAGAGAGAGCAAGGAAGGCTTCACAGAGAAGGTAACTTCTGAGTAAGGCTCTGAAGGCCTGGAGGGGCTGATCCTCCACCAAGGAACTGGGGGTGGGGGTAGACAGAGTCAGGGAGATGTATTCTAGGAGAAAGAATAGCAAATGTAAAGGCCCTGAGGCAGGTGCAAGTCTGGGGGTCTTTAGGGAAAAGCAGGAGGCAGCTATGAGCATAAAGGAAAGAGCAAGAGGAAGAGAATAGGAGGGGAGGGTGGAAGCCAGGGAGTGGACTGGGGTGCTGGACTGGCCCCACCAGCCACATCCTAGTCCAGGCCAGTTCCCTGGACTCTGCAGCATTCAGAGGGCAGGAGGCACTAGGGATAAGTACCTCAAAGGGTCACCCACTTGATATTGTCCCTGTGTGCATGGTCTTCTGTAGCATTGTTTGCTGGGCTCCCCTCTGGAAGAAATCACTTACCCTCCATCCCCTGTCTGAGGTGCTTTATGGAGACATTATAGTAAAATGGAAAGGACCAGAAACTGGTCAGAGTGCAGGATGCTGGATGGGGTTCACAGGTGGTAAGAAAGGCTCAGGTTCTGGTTGCCTGGGGTAGAAATCTGAGACACAGCATGTGGTCTATAGGCTCCAAGCACCTGCTTCCACTCTCACCCCTGTGTCTTTGCCCCCCAAAAAACAGATGCCCAGGCCTGAAAGGGGAGGGAGCAGGTACAGCCTCGAGGGAACCATGAGATGAGTGTGTGTCCTGGCCACAGGTCCTGTGTACCCATCCTGGGAGGAGGGGCTGAGGCTCCTGGGAGTTAATGAATCCCCACACACACCCCAAAATCCACCAGGCTGAAATTGACAAACGAAAGGCATTCCAGACCCTTCCCACAATTACTATCAGTTGGCTGTAATATAAATATGCAAATTTCCCAGGCTTGAACTTTAACACCCTTTGTAGAGACCATTCATCTCTTGAAAGTATTAATTTAAGTGGTAAAAGGGCCCATACATCACCACATGTCATTTTGAAAACAAATATTAATCAATTTTACCCAGGGAATGGTGGCGGCGGGGTGCGGGGCCCCCATGGAGACCGAAGGAGGAGGTGGTGGCGCGCGATTTACATATTCATCCGAGCTTAAGGAAGCCCATGATAATGCAAGTACAACCCCAAAACTTGGGCCTCCAGACCTTATCTGTGCACAGGGCTGCTTGGCCATTCGCAACACAGCGCCATGCAAATGAGGCCTCCTGACTATCTGGATAACCTTGAGCGCCAGGACGCAGAAAAGGCCCGCTCCCAACTTCTCTGCTCCTGGAAATGACAAAGTATGAGCAAAGGCTGAGCTGGCCCTCCCCAAATAGTGGAGGAACAGCTCGGCTTGAGGAGTCCTGAGCAGGACAGGCTGGCGACCCAAGTAAGGATGCTCTGTCACTTGCCTCAAGAGCCAGGATGATGTTCCAGTCTTCAGGAATGGGGCACACCAGAGGCCATGGCCTTCTTGAGACCGAAGGGGTTTGGAGTCAGAAGTCCTGGGTGTAAGGACAAACTCTGCATGGAGCTGCTGTGTAAGATTCCCTGGTTTACTTCAGCCTCTTTGAGCCTGTTATATCACCCAAGAAATGGACCCAGACCATTGCAAGCAGCCACTTAGAGAATCACTGTCAGGTTCAGAAATTACCTATGCAACAGAGGGCAGGCAGTGGCACACCTGGTAGAGCACACACATTACCCTGAACGAGGACCAAGAGTGGCGCCTGCAGTGGGAGGAAGCTTCAGGATTGTAGGAACAGTGCTGCAGGTGTCTCTCCTACTTCTCTGTCTCTAGCAAATAAAAGAAGCAGGGAGAACTTTCTTAACAAAGTTAACTAGGTGCAGGAATACTAAGCGCTCCAATTGTTCTAGTGACAATCATTATCCTCTGCAGAAACCATCCTCCCCTCTTTCCATCTCTCCATCCTTGCATCTGAAGTGGGTTTGCAGAAATCAGAAGCTGGAGCACATCCCCCCCCACACAACCCCCACCCCCCCCACACACACACACAACCCAACCTTGACCAGAATCTATCAGAATCTCTGCCTTTCTGCTTGAAAACCCTCCACTGTACAGAAAGATGGGGTGGTTTTTTTTTTTCACCAGGTTTCCATGATGAAATGCAAGTGTTAGTAAAAAAGCTGATGGTCCTCAGGCCACCAGGTCACCAGCTTTGATCTTCTTTGATTTCACCCTCAAAGATAACAGCCTCTTGAAACACAGCCACTGCTGTTTCCTAATCCAGCCAGCAGAGGGCACACTGCACCTGAACAGGTGCATGAAAGCGGGCCTTCCTTTCCTGGGGTGGCCTCTAGAGCCGGATACATATGTGTGGGCACCTACTGCATCTCACTCTTGTGTCTGCAAAGGATACTTTGTGAGGCAATCTCCACATCAAACCTAAGAACATCCCACTTCCCTTCCCCTACCCTCCTGCAAGGGAGAAGCAGGTCACTCCCGATAGAGCCCTGGGTCGAACGGCACAGCAAAAGAGCTTTCCTGAGGATGGTGCTCTGCCTGCTGAGTGCTAGCCACCACCTCCTGGGAAAGCAGAAGCAGGGTACCTGCTGATGTCACACATTCCCCAGGGCAACTGCAATCCTGGCCCAGGCTTCCCACCAGTTCTAGGGCAACAGAGACTTACTACATCATTTCTAATCCTGGGATCAACCGGGATGACCCAAGATACAACCCAAGTATAGCTGAACCACACCAAGCATGTAATCATATTAATCATATGCATGGCAAACCACATATAAACACGTGTATGCATATCAAGCCACGTATGAACATGTGCACGCCTGCAGATGGAATCTTCTATAGGAGTTCAAATGTGCACATGCGTATTGGTTCATGGATAAGTATACTCACCCACACATACAAGTGCAGGGTTACATGTCAGCACTTTATGTACTCAAGTGTGTTTAACTTGGGTGAGTGTACACACGTACATGCGTGTGTGTGTGTGTGTGTGTGTGTGTATGTGTGTATAGGTGTGTTTGCATGCTGATCTGTGAGACTATGCAAAGGATAACAAATGGAAACAAGGACAGGAAAAAATAAAGCACAGCCAGTGCCCAGGTGGTGGTGGTGTACCTCATCCTCGTAGAACGAACACATTACCACTCATGAGGACCCAGGTTCAAGCCCCAGCCCCTACCTACAGGGTGGGCAACTTAATGAGCAGTAGAGCAGTACTGCAGGTGTCTCTCCTTCTCTTTCACTCTTTATCTCTCTGTCTCTTACCCTATACTAAAGAATGAAAGAAAGAAAGGAAGAAAGAAAAGGAAGGGAGGAAGAAAAGATGGAAGGAAGGAAGGAAAGAAAGAAGAAAGAAAGGAAGAACAAACCACCAGGAAATGAAGTTGTGTAGGCACTGAGCCCCAGCCAAAACCCTGGTGGCAAAATTAATTAATAAAGGAATTGGGATGTAGTGCAGCAAGCTAAGTGCAGGCGGCACGAAGCTCAAGCACCAGTTCAAACCTCCAGCTCCCCACCTGCAGGGGAGTCACTTCACAGGTGGTCTTTCTCTCCCCCTCTCTGTCTTCCCCTCCTCTCTCCATTTCTCTGTCCTATCCAACAACGATGACAATAATAATTACAACAATAAAACAATAAGGGCAACAAAAGGTAATTAATTAATTAATTAAAATAAACAAATAAATAAAATTAAACACAGCCCATATGGGGTGCGGGGGCATCCGTGTTCAAACCACCTTACATTCAAATTTTGGAATAAACAAACATTCATGGTACAGTATGAATGTGTTAAGAATCTAATCCATGTCAGGTAAACCTCCAGTCACAAAGCCCAAGGGCTGATGTTGGGGAAGCAGAGCAAGTGGCTTGAGTTTTTTATTTTATTTTATTTTATTTTATTTTATTTTATTTTATTTGCCTCCAGGGTTATTGCTGGGACTTGTCACAAATCCACTGCTCCTGGCAACCTTTTTTTTTTTTTTCTAATTTTGTTATTGTTATTGTTGTTGGATAGAACAGAGAAATTGAGAGAGGAAGGGAATACAGAAAGAGGGAGAGAAAGATAAACACCTACCCACCTTCTCTGGCCCATCTTGGACAGAGCTAGAAGGAATTATGTTAAGTGAGCTAAGTCAGAAAGATAAAGATGAGTATGGGATGATCCCACTCATCAACAGAAGCTGACTATGAAGATCTGAAAGGGAAACTAAAAGCAGGATTTGACTAAATATGGAGTAGGGCACCAAAGTAAAAACCCTGTGGTGAGGGGTTCCTGGGCCGGTGGGGGGTGGGGGTGGGTGGGTGAGATGGGACATAGTCTTTTGGTCATGAAAAGTCCTTTTGTTAGAATTTGCTGCAAAGTTAACCCAATTACCAAAAAATGTGATGATAACATTAACTATCGATTGTCTTTTTGAACCCTAAGACAGCAGGAACCTCACATCTCCACTATAGAGCCTTTATTTCCCCCAGTCCTGGAATCTTAGGATAGGGCCCACTTTCCCGCATGCCTCTCCCAATCCGTATCAAATAATATCGCATCTGCTGATTGCAACTTAATCAATGCAACGATTGCCATCTCAACATGCTTCAGCTCAGACTATGTCCAGAGACTTCAGGTGTGGAATGACAGACAACCTTTCAGCTTCATTACTCGGGTGAGACCTTTCCTTTCATAGTATTCTCTAACTCCATCCCACGTTGTTCACTTTCTAACGAAGTCCCAAAACCTAGATATAGACCAGGTTCTGTGAGAGAGAGCATATGTTCAAACTTATCCTTAAACTAGTGCAAAATATATACCTGAAAGCAGAACTACACTAGAGTTTGCAGTGAGTACCCCCCTAACACTTCCTCTCCACTATTCCAAGCTTTGGGTCCATGACTGCTCAACAATTTGTTTGGCTTTGTATGTTAACTCTCTTTTCAGCCACCAGGATGCCGGCCAGGCTTCCCTGGACTGAAGACCCCACCAATGTGCCCTGGAGCTCCGCTTCCCCAGAGACACACCCTACTAGGGAAAGAGAGAGGCAGACTGGGAGTATGGACTGACCAGTCAATGTCCATGTTCAGCGGGGAAGCAATTACAGAAGCCAGACCTTTTACCTTCTGCAACCCACAACAACCCTGGGTCCATGCTCCCAGAGGGATAGAGAATGGGAAAGCTATCGGGGAGGGGATGGGATATGGAGATTGGGTAGTGGGAATTGTGTGGAGTTGTACCCCTCCTACCCTATGGATTTGTTAATTTATCCTTTCTTAAATAAAAAATAAATTAAAAAAAAAAAGAAAGAAAGATAAACACCTGCAGACCTACTTCACCGCTTGCGAAGAGAACCCCGTGCAGATAGGGAGCCAGGGGCTCAAACCAGGATCCTTGCTCCAGTCCTTGTGCTTTGTACTATGTTCGCTTAACCCAGTGCACTACCATCCACTAACCCCAAAACAGAGCACATACTGTAAGTGAGGGATATTGTAATAAAGACAGGAAGTCCCAAGCCAAATTGTTTATTTCTGCCCTAGAACTTAGAAACTAAAATGTAAATGGTGAATTCACCTTCTTCACTTCATCTTGGATGGACCTTGAAGGAATCATGTTAAATGAGAAAAGTCAGAAAGAGAAGGATAAACATTGGGATGATGTCACTCAGAGAAGTTGAAAAATAAGAACAGAAGGGAAAACACAAAGCAGAACTTGGACTGGATTTGATGTATTGCACCAAAGTAAAAGACTCTGGAGTGGGGGAGGGGAGGGGAGGGTTCAGGTCCTGGAACATGATGGCAGAGGAGGACCTAGAGGGGGCTGAATTGTTATGTGGGAAACTGAGCAATGTTACACATGTACAAATTACTGTATTTTACTGTCGGCTATAAACTATTAATCTCCCAAAAAAGAAACTAAAAGGCTAAGATGCTCAGTCATTTAGGGAAACCCCATGATTTTAAAGGAAAATAACAACATAAAGGTGAAACATTTAAGAAGATAGGTATTTCACTCTCTCTCCCTCTTCCCCTCCCTCTCTCCCTCCCTCTCCCCCTCCTCCCTCTCTCTCTATCTCCCTCTCCCTCTCCCTCTCCCTCTCAATGGCAGCATAGAATGTTCCCCAGTTGTAGCATTGAAAGAAGTTGGTCTTTGGCAGGAACAATCTTCAGCCACGAGGCACATTTCCCACACAGACCCAATGTCCCTTGTCACAACATCTCCTAGTCTCTGAAGGCACATCATCTAGTCTCCAGACCAGCAGGGACAGCAACCTTGGGTGAGCTTCTGTGACTCTGACTCCACTTCCTCATTGTAAAGCAGCGATAGCATCAGCACCTGCCTTATGACACTTCTGTGAGGATAAGACCTGTCCAAAAATATCCCCTGGCTTGTGATAAGCTCTCTAATAATGCTAACTATCGTCGTCATTAATCAAAGCCAGCCGACATTTTATCAACAGAGGGAGTTTTTATTTTTTCCTGAAAAAAAAATTTGTAAGTCAGTGCTAACACTGAAAATTTAAACAGCTGATGTAAAACTTCAGAATTCTAGTTTCTCTTCAAGCATTGAAACTCTGGGGGCCAGGGAAGGGGTCCAGCATATGAGTATGTGAGTACTAAATCTATAAGGTCCTGGGCTCAAACCCTGGCAGAACATGAGAGAGTGGCTAAGACAGAATCAGTGCCATGTCATAGGTGGTAGAGTAGAGCTTTTGCCATCTACAGCAAAGTTGGGCCTGGGAAGTAGCAGGGTGGCAGAGCTCAGGTCTCCTATTGTGAGGTCTTGGGTTCAATCTCCAACTGCAATTTTCTTTTTAATCTTTATTTGTTTGTTGGATAGAGACAGTGAGAAATTGAGAGAGAACAGGGTGATAGAGAAGGAGAGAGAGAGGGAGAGGGAGGAGAGGGAGAGAGAGAGAGGGAGAGAAAGAGAGAGAGAGAGAAAGAGAGAGAGAGAGACCCAGAGCCCTGTTTCACCACTCACAAAGCTTTCCCAGGGCCTTGAAGCAATTTTGTTTTAAAATACAAAGACAGAGAAGGCAGAGAGAGTGGTCCAGGAAGTGGCACAGTGGCTAAAGCATTAGACTCTCAAGCATGAAGTCCTGAGTTTGATCCCCAACAGCACATGTGTCAGAGAGATGTCTGGTTCTTACTCTCTCTCCTCCTATCTTTCTCATTAATAAATAAATAAAATCTTTAGAGACAGAGAGAGAGACCACAGCAATGAAGCTTCCTTCAATGTGGTGGGGGCTGGGCTCAACCCTGAGTTGTGCACAATATCTATGTGAGCTATTTTAGCATTCCACGCCTTTTTTTTTTTTTTGAATGAGAGCACTGCTCAGCTCTGGCTTATTGTGGTGCTGGGGATTGAACTAGGAACCTCAGAGCCTCAGGCACATGAAAGTGTTTTTGCATAACCACTACGCTAACTTCCAGGACCCAATAGCAAATTAAAAAAAAAAAAAAATCCAACTTTCTGGGCCTTCTGCAACAAAGGCAGCAGTATCTGCTAGTTCACCGCAGTCCCCACGCAGCCCACCTGTTCATCTCGGTTGCTGCCTGGCTCCAGTGTGAAACAATGTCAAGTTGTCTGGCATCCTGCTTCCTCCCTTAAGTGAACCGATGTGACCACTGAGGCCCAAGGTGGGATTTAGACCCTCTGACCATTACACTTCCATCAGATTCTTTTGGACCTCACAACCAGAGGGAGAAAAGCCTCAGCTGCAATGTCATAGCACTCTAAGAGACCAAGTCCCACCCTCACTCAGCCTAATAGGATTTCCAGAGATGGATGGAGGCACCAGTTTGAGGTGGGGCCAGGGCTTCGGTCAGAGTAGCGTCTGCACGTTTGGCGTTTCGTGTTTCTGTCTCTCTCTCCTGCCGTCTTTCACATTTAACATCTTACCAATATTACAGCCTGGAGGATCTATCAGACAATTTCCTAAGGGACACAGCCACTACCATAAAGCCAATGGAGTTATGACAGGCAGACCCGAGAGGAATCAAAGCTGAGTAAACCCTGTCGAGGCTGCTGACAAATGATGATAAAGTGATCGCCCTGGCCAGTGTGAGATGGAAATTGACAAGGTGAGCCTCCCCTCCTAATGAACAGATGCAACCCTTGTTCCTGAGGAGATGCATGGCAAATTTCATCTCAATAAACATCCCAGTAAATTTGCTCTCCAGTCTGGCACAGGCGCCAACACTTGGTTAGGCAGCATAGCTTTCATAGAAGGGACCCCAGCATGTGTCTGGCTGGGGGACGTGGGCATGCTCCTAGTGCACAGACCCCAAGACACCTGCTTTATTTTATTTAGTATTTTCCTTAAGCCATTTTTTAAAATTTATTATTAGCAGTGGTTTACAAGACTGTAAGATCTACAGTTGTAAAAGTTCCACATCACTCCAACTACGGAGTTCTGTGCCCCTACTCTCTCAATGGTAACAACCATAGTTCTCACAGCCTTTTTTTTTTTTTTGCCTCCAGGCTTATCTCTGGGGCTCAGTGCCTGCACTATGATCCACTGCTCCTGGAGGTCATTTTTCCCATTTTGTTGCCCTTGTTGTTATTGTTGGATAGGACAGAAAGAAATCAAGAGAGGAAGGGAAGACAGAGAGGGGGAGAGAAAGATAGACACCTGCAGACCTGCTTCACTTCTTGTGAAATGACCCTCTTGCAGGTGGGGAGCCGGGGTCCTGAACTGGGATCCTTATGCTGGTCCTTGGGCTTCGCGCCATGTGCACTTAACCCGCTGCACTACTGCCACCCTCCCCCCCAACCCCCGCTCCCCATCTTTAAGCAAACAGTTTGTTTGCTTATGGTTTTTCTTGGTTTTCTGGGGAGGTGGGGGGGGCCTGTTTGCTTGTTGCAAGTTTCTGTGTATCAGTTCTCTAGATTCCACATAAAAGTGAACTCATCCTATAATTGTCTTTCATTGCTTATTTCTTCTTTTTTTTATTTTCCCTTTTGTTGCCATTGTTGTTTTTTTATTGTTGTTGTAGTTATTACTGTTGTTGTTGGATAGGACAGAGAGAAATGGAGAGAAGAGGGAAAAACAGAGAGGGGAAGAGAATGATAGACACCTGCAGACCTGCTTCATCGCCTGTGAAGCGACTCCCCTGCAGGTGGGGAGCCAGGGCTCGAACCGGGATCCTTACAACAGTCCCTGTGCTTCACACCACATGCGCTTAGCCCGCTGCGCTACCGCCCAACTCCCTCACTGCTTATTTCACTAATCACAATACCTCCAGTTTTGTCCACTGTGTCCCAAAAGACACAATATAATCTTTGTTGATTAGAGTAGTATTCCATGGAATATATACTCCATAACTTCTTTATTCAGTTATCACTCAGTGTGCATTTAGGCGGCTTCTATTCTTTGTCTACTGTGACAGTTATGAAGATAGGAATGTACCTTCCAGTTAGCGTCTGTATGCCCTTCGGATAAATGTCTAAGTGTGGTATTGGTGGATCATGTGATAATTCCATTTTTATTTGCTTAAAAACTCATCATACAGCTTTCCAAAGGGGCTGCACCAGCTTACATTCCCCAAAAATTCCTTTTTCTCTACAACCTGCTTTAAAGTCCCTCTGTTACTGTTCATCCTGCTAACAGAACAGAAACTGAAACCCCAGTAACACCTACGTCACAGAGGCCCAGGCCCCTTGGAGAGCAATGGTGCTGGTAACTCCTGTTCAATGTGCATGGCTCTGGGTGTTTAGAAAGTAATGTCAGTTCTAGAACAATGCCAGCCTGCCAGACAAGACACATTAGAGGAACAAGGCGGGTGGTGTGGGGGTGGGGAAAGACACCCTCCACCAACAACAACCACCAACCCTCAGAATACAATGCACCAGCTGCACATTAATAAATATGTAATGTTTGATTAGAAATATGTATAAGTATTTTTCCCTCCCCAAATGCCGGCTCACCCTGAGGCGGAAGACGAGATCTGGCCCGCACTGAAGGGTTTCTTTCTTGCTTGCTTTGAAAATACAAACTCAAATGTTTTCCTGTCCCAGCTGTTTTCCATTGTTGCTGTTTATCAGCTTGAAGGATGAACAGTGGGATGAAAAAAACACGCCTGCATTTCAAATGTGCCAGTCAGTCACGCCATTGTTCAAAGAAGAAAGCTTAATTGTCTGTGCTGGCAAACTTCTTTTTGGTGAATGTCCAGGTTTTAAGAAAAGCTATTCAGCTGTGCAATTTGTTTAATACATGCAGAGAAAAAAAAAAAAAGCACTTTTTTTTTGGGGGGAGGGATTAAGGGAAAAAAGGGGATTAAGGAAAAAAAGGAATTTGGGAAAAGAACAAGTATCAAAGTTCTCCAACTTGCCCAAGTTGGACACCGGTTTCTGGGGCTCTGCTGATTCCCTGGTTTTCTGCTGAGGGGTCAGACTCAGAGCCTCAGCTAGCAGCCAGGAGCCACAGGCTTCCACCAGGTCTGGCTCCCCCTGTCATACTGCACCAACTTCTATCTGAACAGCTTCTGCTTTCTAGGAGCAAGATCCAGGCTCAGGTTGAACCATTTAACTGCTGACTTCATTCTGGAAGCAGGTGAGAAGGTTTCCCTAGCTTAGGTTAGTTTGTCTGAAGCAGCTGAGACCACAGCTAAGCCAGAGCCAGTCTGCTGGCCATACATGTGGGTGCCCCCCCCCCACACCCATAAACACCCACCTCCTTGGGAGCCAGTGAACCTGTGGCTAGCCCAAGGAAGAAACTTCCCTACCTGCACAGGAAATTATCATTACAAGGGTGAAGTGTGAAGTGAATTCACTTCCTGTGTGAAGTGAATGTACTCAGCTCACCTGCCAAAGGCAATGAATGGCCTGAGAGGTTTTCCTGCAGGAGCAGAGGAAGACAGCTTAGAGCACCATACCTGGGAGATTTCTGGGGTTGATGTGTTTGTTTGTTATTAGAGTACTAATCAGCTCTGGCACATGGTGGTGCAGGGGATTGAACCTGGGTCTTCGGAATTTCTTTGCATAACCATTATGCTATCTGTCCCCAAGCACTGAGAGATTTCTGTGCCCTTCAAGATCCAAGTGTCTAAGATATGACCAGGAGAGTAGAGGAGACTGATGGAAGAACCTTATCTACCAGCAGAGGGAGAGCAGAGCTGAAGGGACACTTGGGAGTTAGGACAAAGGGCCCCAAGTGGAATGGAATTAAGGGTCAGCAGCACAATTTAAGCAAAGGGTGACATTACTATCATCTCAGTCTCACTCTCTACCCAGCACCACCTAATGTACCACCCAACCAGCTCCATACAATGCCTGCCCCCACCCCCTGCTCCTATTTTTGAACATTCACTTCCTTCCTTGCCTAGTGTCATTCTAAACTACCCAGTAGGGCTGAGGGAAATAGCTTGGCCTGTTAGAGCTTCAGCTTGTATGCATGAGGCCCCAGGGACTCCAAGTTCAATCCCTGTACCACCACAAACAAGATCAGAGCACTGCTCTGGTATTTTCTCTCTCTCTCTCTCTTCATTTATTTACTTTTAATAAATGATAGGTACAGAGAAATAGAGACCAGAAAACTGCTCAGCTCTGGCTTATGGTGGTGCTGGGGATTGATCCTGGGACCTCAGGGCTTCAGGCATGAAAGTCTTTTGCATAATCTTTATGCTGTCTCCCCATCTCTCTCTCTCTTCTTCTTCTCTCTCTCTCTCTCTTCTCTTTTGTTCTCTCTTATAGTAACTAAATAAATAAATAAATTTATAAAAGTCAGCAATCTGGGAAGTGATGCAATGGATAAAGTGTTGAACCCTCAAGAATGAGGTACTATGTTCAATTCCTGGCATTGTGTGTACTCAGGATCTCTCTACATCTCATTACTAAATTGAATAAATCTTGTTTTTAATGTTGTATTAAAAAGCTAGCCAGTCTAGAAATGGACCTACCCTATGACCCTGCAATTCCTTTCCTGGGGATATATCCTAAGGAACCCAACACACCCATCCAAAAAGATCTGTGTACACATATGTTCTTGGCAGCACAATTTGTAATAGCCAAAACCTGGAAGCAACCCAGGTGTTCAACAACAGATGAGTGGCTGAGCAAGTTGTGGTATATATACACAATGGAATAGTACTCAGCTGTAAAAACTGGTGACTTCACCATTTTCAGCTGATCTTGGATGGACCTTGAAAAATTCATGTTATGTGAAATAAGTCAGAAACAGAAGGATGAATATGGGATGATCTCACTCTCAGGCAGAAGTTGAAAAACAAGATCAGAAACGAAAACACAAGTAGAACCTGAAATGTAATTGGCATATTCCACCAAAGTAAAAGACTCTGGGGTGAGTGGGTGGGGAGAATACAGGTCCATAAAGGATGATAAATGACATAGTGGGGGTTGTATTGTTAAATGGGAAACTGGGGGATGTTATGCATGTACAAACTATTGTATTTACTGTTGAATGTAAAACATTAATTCCCCAATTAAAAAAAAGTGAAAAAAAAAAAGCTAGCAGTGGGAGTTGGGCAGTAGCGCAGCAGGTTAAGCCCACATGGCTTGAAGTGCAAGGACCGGCACAAGGATCCCGGTTCGAGCCCCCGGCTCCCCACCTGCAGGGGAGTCACTTCACAAGTGGTGAAGCAGGTCTGCAGGTGTCTATCTTTCTCTCCTCCTCTCTGTCTTCCCCTCCTCTCTCCATTTCTCTCTGTCCTATTTAACAATGACAACAACAATAACAACAACAACAATAAAAAAAAAAAAACAAGGGCAACAAAAGGGAAAATAAATAAATATAAAATTTTTTTTAAAAAAAAAGCTAGCCAGTAAGGTGAATGTAAGCATTACTCATGAACAGGAAAGATCAAGAGGCCCTGAAAAGGAGTCAGGAGGTTGGGGGAGGGGGCAGATCCGGCTCTCCCTGTCTCCCACAGCTTCCAAGTTATAACACAAGGACTTGAACCCAAACCTTCTGAGTCATGATCCACCTAGGCCTGTGAAGAAGAAAAAAGGTGGGGATGACACACCAGAACCTGCCCACATTCTCCAGCTTCCAAACCAGCACTTTCTTCAGAGCCAGCAGCTTAGGATTGACCAGGAACAGCGCGCGCGCACACACACACACACACACACACACACACACACACACACACACACTCAATCTGAGGTGGACATCAGTCCAAGCCTCATCACCATGTAACCCTGGAAACCTGTTTCCACAACCAACTCCCAACCATATACTTTATGGTAATGATTTCAAACAGAACCTCTTGGGTCTTCTTTCCAATGCTCTCTCAGTCTCAAGTCCTACCTTGTGGAAAAGATAGAAAAGGCTGGATGGTGGTGCACCTGGTTGAGCACACTCATTACAATGTGAGAAGACTTGGGTTCAAGCCCATGCTCTCTATCTACAGAGGGGGAGTTTCAAGAGCAGTAAATCAGTGCTCAGGTCTTCCTCTCTCTCCTCCTTAGCTCCCACTGCCCTCTCAATTTCTCTCTATCTCTATCTAATAAATAATGAATAAATAAAATATTGAATAGCAAAGAAATTCTTTTACCAAAAAAAAAAAAAAAAGTGGAACGATGAGAAGTGAATGATCTACCACCAAGTCTGTGATTCTCCTGACTGGCTGCTACCCTTAACCACCTGGTGGTGTGTGTGTGTGTGTGTGTGTGTGTGTGTGTGTGTGTGTGTGTGTGTGTGTGCGCGCGCGCGTGCATGTGTGTGTGCATACGTGTGCGTGTATGTGTTCTGTTCCTCTCTTTATATTTAAAAAACTCAGCCTACAGTGGAAAAAAACACTGGTGAAGACAAAAAAAAATTAAGAATTTTCTTTTTAATTTTTTTTATTGTTGCTTTTTTTTTAGTTGTTGTTGATGTCATTGTTGCTGGATAGGACAGAGAGAAATGGAGAGAGGAAGGGAAGACAGAGAGGGGGAGAGAAAGATAGACACCTGCAAACCTGCTTCACTGCCTGTGAAGTGACTCCCCTGCAGGTGGGGAGCCAGGGGCTCGAACCAGAATCCTCACACCAGTCCTTGTGCTTTGCATCACGTGCATTTAACGCACTGCACTACTGCCTGACTCCTCAAATTTTTTTTAAAAAAAAATAGTAGGGAGGGGAGACGGTGGCACTCATGGTTGAACACACATGCTCTACTACACAAGGACCCAAGTTCAAGCCTCCAGTCCCTACCTGCAGGGCAAAAGCTTGAAGAGTGGTGAAGCGGTGCTGCAGGTGTCTCTTTCTCCTCTATCTCCCCTTTCTGTCTCTACCCAATAAATTAATAAATAGAAAACCATGAGTCAGAGTTCATGAAGAAGGAAAAGATAACCCAAACAACCTCCAGTTCAGAGGAAACAAATTCAGGACCAGGCGGTGGAACAACTGGCAGAGAAATGAGCAGCAGAACCCTGTTTAGCACCCACTCTCTGCAGAACCAGTGGAGCCCAACTGACCCGTCTGCCAGACTAGAGGCTTCCACCATGTCGAAATCCATGCATGCTTGCCTGCTAAACAGAGTGAGCCCAAGTGTGCAGACAAGTCAACCTTCAGATCTGCCAAGAGGAGGTCCAGCCACCTTCACTCAGGAGCTGGGAACATTTCTTCCAAGCCAAAAGCACCCAACTGTGATGTAAGTACCTTGAGGCCCTCCTGGTTTATTCTCAAAGAAAAACAAAAATATGAAAAACCCTGGGAAAGAAGTCCACCAAGAAAATGTTCAGGAGCTCGGTGAAGAAAACTGTAAAATTTTACTATGGGACATAAAAGAAGACCTGAATAAATGGAAAGGCACAGCCATAGGCCTGAATAGAAACACTGGATATTGTAAAGATGTCAGATCTCTTCAGATTTACCCATAAATTCACTACCATCTCAATCCTTGTCCCTATGCAGTGTTCCCGTTAAATTTTATTTGAGAGAGAAAACGCAAGCAAATAGTCAAGAAAAAAAAATGGAACAAGGAAAACAACTGTTTGTGTTTGCAATCGATCAAATATTAAAGCACTGTAAAGTAGCTCAATGGGCAGAGAACTGATGGATTCAAGCAAAAAGAAAAAACAATGAAAGGGACAGAAAGCAAGGTCAGAGTTAGACTTGTACTGCCTACAGGAATGATCCAGAAGTGGTAGCATTTTCCGTCCATGAAACTCACGTCATCTATACCAATAAATTCCTATGTGACTGAGAAGCTAAATACAAAAGACAAATCTAGAAAAACATGCAAATGTCACATCTTCATTTGATCTGCATCTGAATGATGTGTTCTTGAAACCATATGATATCAAAATGGTCAAATGTCTCTGTGTCATGTAAAAACAAAGTTACCATCCCACCCCATCAGCTGGGGCCCTATTTGGGGAGTCCTGAGATTCCCAAACAGACATGATGGGGCTAGACCTTGAATAAATCCCTCTCTCCATTGTTACTGGTCATCTCTATCAGGAACAACAAAATAGACTCCTTTGTGAACCCCCCATAGGACCTTGCCCTCAGCTTAGATCAACAACATTAGAGGATGTTCCATCCTCCAAAGGAAGGATGGACAACATACTCTATGCTACACCTGAGGACGATGGGTCCTGTTACTGGGGCAGCTTGGAACATTCCTACTCGTGACCACAGAATGTGAGCTTGGATGTATAGGGATGCAAAGGTTACATAGGCGCCTAAGCTGAATATGGGCCCCAGATCAAATCGATGGGGTCTACAATATTTATACACCTTTCCCATATTTGGGAGCTACTCTCTTCCCTGATCCAGATTTCTGGTCCTTTTTTCCAGCCATGATATCATCTCCTCAGACAATAACTTAGATCCACCTGCATATCAGATTTCAGGCTCAGGGAAAAAAAACTAGTATGACCATAGGCCCTTTGGAATATAACTAAAATATGCCTACTAGCTATGTACAAAACAGAGACACCCCCCCCAACTCTTCATCTGCACTATTCCAGCCTTTAGGTTCATGATTAGTCAACAATTTGTTTAGCTTTATATGTTAACTCTCTTTTTAGCCACAAGGTTCCAGATGCTAGCATGATGCCAACCAGACTTCCCTGGACAGACAACCCCACCAGTGTCCTCCTGGAGCTCTGATTCCCCAGAACCCTGCCCCATTAGGGAAAGAGAGAGGCAGGCGGAGAGTATGGATTGACCTGTCAATGCCCATGTTTAGCAGGGAAGCAATTATAGAAGCCAGACTTTCCACCTTCTTCATCCCACAATTACCTTGGGTCCATACTCCCAGAGGGTTAAAGAATAGGAAAGTTATTAGGGGAGAGGATGGATTCAGAGTTCTAGTGGTGGGAATTCTTTGAAGTTGTACCCCTCTTATCCTATGGTTTAGTCAATGTCTCCTTTTCTTTTTTAAAGATTTTACTTATTTATTTTAAATATTTATTTATTCCCTTTTGTTGCCCTTGTTGTTTTACTGTTGTAGTTATTACTGTTGTTGTTGATGTCATCGTTGTTGGACAGGACAGAGAGAAATGGAGAGAGAAGAGGAAGACAGAAAGCAGGAGCGAAAGACACCTATAGACCTGCCTTACTGCCTGTGAAGCAACTCCCCTATAGGTGGGGATCTGGGAACTCGACAATGTTTCCTTTTTATAAATAAAAAATAAAATTAAAATAATGGAAAAAGTAATAGGAAAGCTATCAAGGAAGGGGGTGGGGTATGGAGTTTTGGTGGTGGAAATTGGGAATTGTGTGGAGTTGTACCCCTCTTATCCTATGGTTTTGTCAATGTTTCCTTTTTATAAATAAAATTTAAAAGATTACTATCACACCCAGGTAAAAAAAGTCTCAAAAATTATGTCATTTCAGGGGCTGGGTGGTAGAATACCTGGTTGAGTGTACATATTACAGTGCACAAATATCAGGGTGCAAGTTCCCAGTCCCCACCTGCCGGGGGGAAGTTTCATGAGTGGTGGAGCATAGTTCTTGAGGTGTCTCTCTTTTTCTTTCTCTCTGTTCTCTCTCTCTCTCTCTCTCTCTCTCTCTTTCTTCCTCTTACCCTCTACAAAAAAAACGGGGGAGAAAATGGCCACCAGAAACCATGAAGTTATCATATCGGCTGGAAAAAGAAAGGAACTGTGTTATGTCAAAGTCAGTCAGCCAAGTGAGCTGTGGCTACATGTGTATTTGTGCAATGTGGTAATACCATTTTAACTGTTAAACAAAAGAACCCACCTTCCTTTGCAATTACTATGTCACAGTGCAATTGAGTCCTCCTCCCCTATGACTTATGACAATAAATTTGGAGAATAATACACATTACCATTAGCACTAATTGTTCTTATGATTCAAAATATATTCTAACAACATTATCCAATCATTTACTAAAGTACAGTAGAGGTATTAGAGTTTGTGCTAACACACCTACACACACCCCCAAATACCAATGACTCTGGGCTAGATGATGGAGGGGGAATGGTCTGGGAGGTCGTGCAAGGGATAAAGCACTCGACTCTCAATCATGAGGTCTCGAGTTCAATTCCCATGTATCAAATGTGCCAGAGTCATGCTGTGGTTCTTTCTGTGTCTCTGTCTCTCTTTCATTTAATTAAAAAATTTTATTTAAAGCTTTTTTATTTTGATTTTGATTTTTGAATTTCTTTATTGGTGAATTAATGTTTTACATTCGACAGTATATACAATAGTTTGTACATGCATAACATTTCTCAGTTTCCCATATAACAATACAACCCCCACTAGGTCCTCTGTCATCCTTCTTGGACCTGTACTCTCCCCCCCCCCCACTCCAGAGTCTTTTACTTTGGTGCAATACACCAATTCCAGTTCAGGTTCTACTTGTGTTTTCTCTTCTGATCTTTTTTTTTCAACTTCTGCCTGAGTATTTAAAGCTTTTAATGGAGTAACATTTATTTAAATGTTTGAATGAAAGAAATATAATTATTTTGAATAAAACCAAGCACCATGATGTGCTATTAATTTAAGAATGTACAGTCAGTTAAAATATCAGAAGCTTTGGTGAGTTGCACCACAGTAAAAGACTCTGGGGTGGTGGGGGGCAGTGTTCAGGTCCTGGAGCTTAATGTTAGAAGAGGAGGGGGGATGGGTTACGTTAGACTGTTACATGGAAAACTGAAAAATGTTGCATATGTACAAACTACTGTATATTATTGTCAGCTGTAAACTATTAATTGCCCAATAAAGGAAAAATACCATAAACTGCTAAAAAAAAAAAGTATGAACTCTCATTATAGAGTTTGTGTGTTTTAAGAACTCAACATAGACCACCACATAGGAAATTACCCTTGAATCATGCTTGATTTATGGCTTTGAATCACATGGGTCTTCTGCTGAGACTGACGCACTGCCTACTGCGCTAAGGAGGCAATTCACATGGGTCTTCTGGAGGCTGCTCTTCCCTCCCACCTACTATGAGTCAGACTGTAACAGCCCCAGCTGCCTCAATTTGGAGAACTGTCCTCAGGTGATGGGACTCATTTTGCCCTGCTAATTAAACCTAGCCAACATCCAGTGACTAGTAGATGCTCTGAACTCCAGAGAAGACAGCTACAATGTAACCACACTTCAGAGCCTTTTACCATGACTAGGACTCTCACCAAGACTTGAGGTCACCTCCTTACCCTACTCTTTCTCCTCTAGAATCCTGAGACTCTCCTTCCTTTACAGGTGTCTTCTGGAAAGAATCCTCTCAGTCAATTTTGTGCTTTTGGATACTTGTCTCAGGCTCTGCTTCAGAGGAAATTGAACTAATAGTATAGGGAGTGGTCCTACAAAGTAGGCTCAAAGGATGGGATTCAGATGTTGCTGGGCTGGCTAGAAATAACAGTACTCAGTGGTAGTGCACACAACTGAGCACATGTATTCAAGGACCTGGGTTCAAACCTCCAAGCACCACCTGCAGGGGAGAAGCTTCGTGAGCACTGGAATAGTACTTACTGCAGGTGTCTCTCTCCTTATCTGTTTTCCCTCTTGATTTCTCTCCGTCTTTGTCCAATAAATAAAATAAACAAAAATTAAAAGAGAGAAACAGAGGTGCCTTATGGGTGGTGGGGAATCATCTGTGTTAGACAATAGTAGCACAGATGTTAAGGCTCTCCTGTCCTTCCTTCCCTCCATAACAGGAAATAGCTGGAAGATTCACTGCTTTATATAAAGGTCTATGATGACTGAGGATGACAGTGCCCTTACCTGCTGGTGCTCATGTGGGTGGCCTCGCCACAGAGGTAAGCCACTGGCTTTCCCGTCACCGATTCTAGTGATCACATGATGCAGAAAGAAACTCCAGGAGAAACTCAGGTATGAACTCCCAATTTATTTGGAGGACAACAAATATTATATAGCACAGTGGAACAAAGAATATTTTTCACATATGTCAGTAATCACAGGTTTTCAAAAGGTCAGTACCCCTATGGTGGGGAGGACTAAGGAATGACCGGAATTGATGAGATACAAAAAGGTCAAAACAATTATTTCCATGAGGCAAGAAATGTTAATTATCTAAAGGTGTTAAGAGAAACATGGTTGTTAAACCAGCAGAGTGAGATAAAGCAGAGAATGGCAGAGTATTGATGTAAGTCATGATGATCAAAGAACCGGGAAGAGGTGTGTGGGGGTCTCATTGTTATGTTACTGGCAAGGCAGTGTGACAGAGTATTCGAGCAGGCAACCATTTGGTTTGTAGCAGGGGAATGAGCTAAGTGTTAGAAGTTGCAGGTCTCTGTGAAGCCTGGGAGACTGACAAAAGGGAACTCAGTCAGGAAAAGCACCAAGCTCTATCCCTGAAAGGGAGAGACTGACAGGTGGGAATTCCTTTCAGACCTCCATCTCAAGGATGGGGGGGGAGTTCCCCTATGGTCTACCATGATTTCACATAATCCCACAATTACCAAGAACTTAATCACAGTATATTTGACAAATATGTGCTTCCACTCTGTGGGCTGTCTTTTTTTCTTTTCTTTTCTTCTTGTTCTCTTTTATTTCCTTTTCTCTTCTTTAATATTTATTTATTTATTTCCTTTTGTTGCCCTTCTTGTAGTTATTATTGTTGTTGTTATTGATGTCATTGTTGTTGATGTCGTTGGAAAGGACAGAGAGAAATGGAGAGAGGAGGGAAAGACAGAGGGGGGGAGAGAAAGATAGACACCTGCAGACCTGCTTCACTGCCTGTGAAGCGACTCCCCTACAGGTGGAAGGCCGGGACTCGAACCTGGATCCTTAAGCTGATCCTTGGGCTTTGCGCCACGTGCACTTAACCCACTGCGCTACCGCCTGACTCCCCGGGCTGTCTTTTTTCTTAACAGTATTTTCTGAAGAACAGAATTGTTGTTTTTGTTTATTTGCTTAAGTGAAATTCAACTATTTGTTGATAGTTCATGGCTTAAGTATTTTGTTTTCTATTTTGACTTATTTGTCTAAATCCAGATCAGATACATTCTGGGTTTTTTTCTATAACTTCGATATTTTTTGTCCTTACATTTAGGATTATGATTTTATTTTATCCCTACCTGTATATGGTACAACATAAGATTTAAAGTTCATTTTCTTTTCTTAATTTATTATCTTGATCTTCATTTTTTTCTTTCAGCTTTTTTTATATAGTTATTTATTTATTTTCCCTTTTGTTGACCTTGTTGTTTAGCATTGTTATGGTTATTGATGTCATTGTTGTTGGATAGGACAGAGAGAAATGGAGAGAGGAGGGAAGACAGAGAGGGGGAGAGAAAGGCTTAAACCTGGAGCCTGTACACTGTAATGTGAACACTTAATCAGGTGCACCACTGCTTGGTCTATAGCACTTAAAAATTAAGGAACTCATGGACCAGACTACAACACATCCAACTGAGTCACAGATTACTATGTATAAGGACCCAAGTTCAAGCCCCAGGTCCAAACTTGCAGTGTGTTGGAGGGGAAACTTCATAAGCAGAGAAGCAGAGCTGCATGTGTCTCTCTTTCTTCCTCTCTAACTCCCCCACCTCTTTCCATTTTTTTCTGTCCAACCTAGTGAAAATAAATAAATAAATAAATAAATGAATAAATAAGGCTGCTAAAAGCAGTAGATTCTTAACATAGGCATTGAGCCTCAGAGATAATCCTGGTGATAGAAAAATATGAAAGCTGTTTAAGGGGTAAGCAGACATTGTCTTGTGAAGTTTACACTCAGTGACATCTCTTGCTTGGTTCTAAGACTGAACTCCTCTCCTCCATCCCATTCTCTTTCCTCCTCTCTTTCTCTCTCTTTCTCTCCCCATGTCTCCTCCGTCTCCTTCTACTTCTTCTTTTGTAAATATTTATTTATCCCCTTTTGTTGTCCTTTGTTGTTTTATTGTTGTAGTTATTATTGATGTCATTGTTTTTGGATAGGACAGAGAGAAATGGAGAGAGGAGGGGAAGACAGAGAAGGGGAGAGAAAGATAGACACCTGCAGACCTGCTTCACCGCTTGTGAAGCAACTCCCCTGCAGGTGGGGATCTGGGGCTCGAACAGGGATCCTTATGAGGGTCCTCGTGCTTTGTGCCACCTGCACTTAACCTGCTGTGCTACCGCCCGACTCCCTCTTTTTTTTAATATATATGTTTTATTTATTCTCTTTTGTTGCCTTTGTTGTTTTATTGTTGTAGCTATTATTGTTGTTATTGATGTTGTCGTTGTTGGATAAGACAGGGAGAAATGGAGAGAGGAGAGAAAGACATAGAGGGGGAGAGAAAGTTAGACACCTGCAGACCTGCTTCACCACCTGTGAAGCGACTCCCCTACAGGTGGGGAGCCAGGGGCTGGAACCGGGATCCTTACACTTTGCACCACCTGCACTTAACCCACTTAACCCCTGCACTTTACCTACTGCCTGACGACACATTCTTCTTCTCCTTCTTCTCCTTCTCCTTCTCCTTCTTCTTCTTCTTCTTCTTCTCTTCCTCCTCCTCCTCCTTTTTCTCCTTCCCCTCCTCCTTCTCCTCCTCCTCTTTCTTTTTCTTCTCCTTCTCCTCCTCCTCCTTCTTCTTCTTTCCTCCTCTGAATAAGTTGAGTCCAGAGTTGAAATCCCAGTAATGAGCAACAACAACAACAGTATGAATGAGAGAGGTGGAGAGAGGGGGGCACAATCAGGAAGATTGGCAGCATATAATGAAACCCAGCATCTGAATATCATTCCTGCCTTCAGAGAGATTTCAATAAAAATGGTATCTTTGGAGATGCCTCTAAATCTGAGTACTCTTCACAATTTCTCTTGAGAGCTTCAGCATTTATTTGGCTTAGTTCCATGTGCCAAAGGGACATGTATTAGAAATGCCCACTCTGGGGCTGGATGGTTGTGCACCTGCTTGAGCACACAGAGCACAAGGACCCAGGTTCAAGCCCCTGGTCCCCACCTACAGGGGGAAAGAGTGATGAGTGGTAAAGCAGGGCTGCAGGTGTCTCTCTCTGTCTCTTTCCCTCTCTGTAACCCCCTACCCTCTCAATTTCTGGCTGTCTCTGAGATACAATAAATAAATAAAGATTTTAAAAAAGAGAGAAAGAAATGCCCACTCTGGACACCATGAAAAAGACCTGAGTATGTGTATAGGGGAGGCTGACCCTACACCACCAACTCCCCACACTGCGTCCCACCCATAAGTCTCCCACAAAAGGTATATTCTCCCCTACATTACCTCATGACATCCCTGAGCCTCAGGTCACTAGGATCTGGATTTATGGGCAGCAAACCCAGCTAAGGTTTGGCAGGAGCTGGGCCCAGGTCTAAGGAAGATGTGAAGAACACACAAAATATCCCCTGTTGTAGATGTTTGCTGTGACTTTCATGGTCTTGTCTCCCCTGCTACCTTTCCAACATAGTCTGACTAGCATCTGTGAATACAAAGCTGTGCCCACAGTAACTGTTTCCTAGCGTTGCCATAACAAAGCAGGACAAACAGAACACAAGCCACCTCCGATTTAGTACAACACAGATGTCTCCCCTCACAGTAGAAGTCTAAAAGCCAGGCGTCAGCATGATCATACTCCCTCCAGAGCTCTGAGGGAGAATCCTTCCTGACTCTACCAGCTTCTGGCAGTTGCCAGCATTCTTTGGCTTGTGAACTCATCAGTCCAGTTTCTGCCTCTGTGCTGAACCTTCTCCCCTTTTTGCCTCCAGTAAGGACACTCATTAGATTAGGTTGTACCTGAGTCTGAGGTACAACCTCATGAATCCCCTACCTTAGTTATATTGATAATGACCCTTTCTCAAGTAAAGTCTCATTCTGCATTTCAGGGTACATATATTGATGGGGTGGGGGCGCCACTACCCAACCTACCATGCCCAGACACTGCATCTAGTGAGTGAGCCTCGAAAGGCCAGTCTGTCCCTCCTATAACCCCCACCCCATGACTGTCAGAGCCATTCAGGAAATACCTTATCTGAGAATTTTTTTTTTAATTTTTATTTATAAAATGAAAACATGAACAAGACCCTAGGATAAGAAGAGTACAACTCCACACAATTCCTACCACCAGAACTCCATATCCCATTCCCTCCCCTGAGAGCTTTCTTATTCTTTCACTCTCCGGGAGCATGGACCCAGGGTCGTTATAGGGAGCAGAAATTTTTTGAGGCTGGGGAAATAGTATAACAGTTATGCAAAAAGACTTTCATGTCTGAGACTCCAAGGTCCCAAGTTTAATCCCCAGTACCACCATCAATGCTGTTTAATGAACTGTGTTCTGCATAAAAATAAAAAATAAATAAATAAAAGGTTTTTTTTAATGTTAGGATTGGGGATATAGCATAGTAGTGATGCACAAGTAGTGAGACACAAGCAAGTTTGATCACCAGAGTGTCACAGTACTCTGATGGGCGGAGGGGGGAAGTATGGCCTGGGAGGTGGTATAGTATATTAAGCATTGGACTCTCAATCACAAGGTTCTGAGTTCAGTCCCTGGCAACACATGTACCAGATTGATATCTGATTTTCTATCTCCTCCTATCTTTCTCATTAATGAATAAATAAAATCTTTTTTAAAAAAATAAGCCCAAATCACTATTAAGTCAATAACTGAGCCCTTTCCCTCCCCCTACCCTATTCCTTAAGAACAAGGACATTCTAATCTTTAAAAATATCACTACTGTATCTCCAAAACTTGAAGAAGATGAGAAAGGAAATGCCACCTTTTTCTGAAAGCACGGAAAACAGACCACAGATATCTGCAAAGGGGAAACAGCCTGCCTTGTGAATTTTTTTTTTTTTTTTTTTGGCTAACAGAAGTTAGCATCTTGGGGGTCTGGTTGGCAGTGCACCTGGTTGAGTGCACATGTCACTGTGCACAGACCCAGGTTCGAACCCCCGGTTCCCACCTGTGGGGGGGAAGCTTTGGAAGTGGTTAAACAGTACTGCAGGTGTTTCTCTGACTCTCCCTCTATATTACCCTCTTCCTTTTTTATTTCTGGCTGTCTCTATCCAATAAATAAAAATAATTAAAAAATAAAAAAAAAATTCAAAGAAAAAGAAGTCATCATGCCCACAGGTAAGTAAAACATCATCAGGCTGCATTGAGTGAGTTGAATCAGCCAGGTGAGCACCAAATGCCGAGCACAGAGGTCCCAAAGGAGCACTGGCCCACCCTGAGCATATATATCCCCATCAGTCAGTCCGTCACCCTCACTCAGAGGTAAACTATGAACTTCTCTGATTTCTAGACAACATTTGTGCAAATGCATCCCCCACCCACTTCCTTTCAATGAGGAGCCTTCCTACAAAGAAAATCCCAGACCCAATGCTGTTAGGTCATATGAAAGAACAGGTATCTTCTTTGCTTGGATAAGCAGGGAGAGCTTTACAGAAAGCGGAGTCAATCCCTAAACTGTGCTTTCAAGGCCTTTAAAGCAGAAGGAATGGATTGAATCAAGCAAAATAAAAGCCTAGGTCAGACATGCTAAGCTGATGAAAAATAGGTACCGGGATATCTGTGTTTAGAAACCATAAGCACAGGGACCATCGCCAGGATCAATTAAAAAAAAAAAAACAAGTTCCGTGATGAATTAATCATGTCTGCTATGGAAGCAGAATTGGGGGACAGCCGTGCACCAGTCAGAAGTATCCAAAGAGAAAGCAAGCTAATGGCAGCTCATTTGGCCACCTGTCATAAGTTGAAGTATGTCCTCAAAAATTTATTTGTCAACCAAGAGATGGCACTGTGGGTAGCATACTGGGCTTGCAAGCATGAGGTCTCAAGCTTTATTCCTGGCACTCCATATGCCAGAGTGATAACTCTTTTAAATTATTAATATTTAGGGGGCCAGGTGGTGGTGCACCTGACTGAGTATACATGTTACAGTGCGCAAGGACCCAAGTTCAAGTCCCCAGTCCCCACCTGAAGGGGAAAAGGTTCAAGAGTGGTGAAACAGTGCTGCAGGTGTCCCTCTGTCTCTCTCCCTGTCTATCACCCTTTCCCTCTCAATTTCTGGCTGTGTCTACCCAATAAATAAGTAAAGATTTAAAAAAATAAAATAAAATATTAATATTTGGAGCTGGAGAGATAGCATAATGGGTACACAAAGTGACTTTTTTTATTATCTTTATTTATTGGATAGAGACAGCCAGAAATCTAGAGGGAAGGGGGTGATAGAGAGGGAGAGACAGAGAGACACCTGCAAGATTGCTTCACCACTCACAAAGCTTTCCTCCCGCAGGTGGGGACTGTGGGCTCAAACCTGGGTCCTTTCGCATTGTCACATGTGTGCTCAACCAGGTGCACCACCACCCAGTTGCTCTAAGTGATAATTTTCTTAACTGAAGGTTTAATCACTGGAACTCCAACAACACACTAAAAATTCCCAGACAATAACTTGGATCCACCTGCATATCAGATGTCAGGCTCAGGGGAAAAAAAAGAAGAAAAAACACTAGTATCGTCATGGGGTCTTTGGAAAACAACTAAAATAGGACTATTAACTATCTACAAAACAGAGATCCCCCAACTCTTCATATGAGCTTTTCCAGCCTTTAGGCTCATGATTAGTCAACAATTTGTTTGGCTCTATATGTTAACTCTTTTTCAGCCACCAGGTTCCAGATTCTAACATGATGCCAACTGGCCAGACGACCCCATCAATGTGTCCTGGAGCCCTGCTTCCCCAGAACTTCACCCCACTAGGGAATGAGAGAGACATGCTGGGAGTATGAATCAACCTGTCAGTGCCCATGTTCAGCGGGGAAGCAATTACAGAAGCCAGACCTTCTACCTTGTGCACCTGATAATGACCCTGGGTCCATACTCCCAAAGGGATAAAGACTAGGAAAGCTATCAGGGGAGGGGATGGGATACGGAGATGTGGTGGTAGGAATTTTGTGGAGTTGTACTGTACCCCTCTTATCCTATGGTTTTTGTCAGTGTTTCCTTTTTTGTTTTTAATATTTATTTATTCCCTTTTGTTGCCCTTGTTTTATTATTGTAGTTATTATTGTTGTTGTTATTGATGTCATTGTTGTTGGATAGGACAGAGAGAAATGGATAGAGAAGACAGAGAGGGAGAGAGAAAGACACACATCTGCAGACCTGCTTTACCACTTGTGAAGCGATTCCCCTACAGGTCCCCACCTACAGCTGGGGGCTCGAACCTGGATCTTTACACCGGTCGTTGCACTTTGCACCATCTGCACTTAACCCACTGTGTTACCGCACAACTCCCAGTATTTCCCTTTTATAAATAAATTTTTTTAAATTTCAATAAGGCATTTGCTTTCATTAGCATACATGGCTGGTGCCAAGAAATGAGTAGTGTTTGGAAGACCTAGAGCTTTTAGACTTACGGGCCAGGTACACCTGGCTGAATGCACATGTTACAATGCTCAAAGATCCAGGTTCAAGCCCCTGGCCCCACCTGCAGGGGGAAATCTTTTTTGTTTTTATTGTGAATTTTAAAAAATCTTTGTTCATTGGATAGAAACAGCCAGATATTGAGAGGGAAGGGGAAGATAGGGAAAGAGACAGAGAGACACCGGCAGCCCTGCTTCAACACTCATGAAACATCCCCCCTGCAGATGGGGACTAGGTAGGTCGAACCTGGGTCCTTGTGTTTTGTAACATGTGTGCTCAACCAGATGCACCACCACCCAGACCCGGGGAAATCTTCCTATGAAGTGTAGGTGTACTGCAGGTGTCTCTCTCCCCTTCCTTTCCATTTCTGTCTCTATCCAATAAATTTTTTTAGGTTTTTTATATTTATTTATTTATTTATTTTCCCTTTTGTTGTCCTTGTTTTTTATTATTGTTGTCGTTATTATTGTTGTTGTTGTTAAATAGGACAGATGGAGAGAGGAGGGGAAGACAGAGAGGGGGAGAGAAAGACACCTGCAGACCTGCTTCACCACCTGTGAAGAGACTCCCCTGCAGGTGGGTAGCCGGGGGCGTGAACCTGGATCCTTACCCGTCCTTGCGCTTTGCGCCATGTGCGCTTAACCTGCTGCGCGACTGCCCAACTCCCCCAATAAATATTTTTTTACTTACTCCTTTTGTTTTCCCAGTTATACAAATACTTAAAGAATTAGCTTATAGTACTAAGGATAAGGTCCTGGACCACAAACTGACTTTTATGCCTGAGACAGCAAAAGTCCCCGGTTCAACCCCTAACACCATCATAAGCCACAACGGAATAGTGCTCTGGTATAAATAAATAAATAAATAAATAAATAAATAAATAAAATTGTTTTGGAATCTCAATCCCCAAGACCATAGAATGTGACCACATAGAGTAGGGCACCAAAGTAAAAACCCTGTGGTGAGGGGGAGGGTAGACATTCGGCTTCCCAGGGCAGGGGGGGGAATGGGACACAGTCTTTTGGTGGTGGGAATGGTGTTTATGTACACTCCTATTAATTTGTAGTCATATAAACCACTAATTAATATGAGAGGGGAAAAATTGATCATATGTCTAGAATTTTTTAAAACAGTCTGAGTCTTTTTAATGCATAGGTTGCGTCTTTGATATATTGACTCTCTCAAAAGGCTAGACCAGGGAGAACAGAAGCAACCATGTAGCACAACTATATACAAGATGCTGGGTATTATACAGCAAACCCTAACAAAGGGACTTTTCAAAGTTAATCCAATTACCAAATAATGTGATGATAACAATAACTATCCATTGTCTTCTTGAACCCTGAGACAGCAGGAACCTCACATTTCCACTATAAAGCCTATATTTCCCCCAGTCCTGGAACCTTAGGCTGGGGCCCACTTTCCTGCATGCTTCTCTCAATTCAAATCAAATAATATTGCATCCGCGGATCACAACCTGATCAACGCAATGAGTACCACCTCAGCATGCTTCACTTCAGACTGTGTCCAGAGACTTCAGGTGTGGAATGAAAACCCTTCACCCTCATTACTCGGGTGAGACCTTTCCTTTCATTAGTATTCTCTAATTCCATTCCAGGTGGTCCGCTCCCTAATAAAGTCCCCAAACCTAGATATAGTCCAGGTCCCCTGAGATACAGCATATGTTCACACGTGCCCAAAAACCAGGGAAAAATATATACCTGAAAGCAGAAGTACACAAAGTCTGCAGAGAGTACCCCTCCACACACACTTCATCTGCACTATTCCAGCCTTTAGGTTCATGATTGTTCAACAATTTGTTTGGCTTTGTATGTTAACTCTCTTTTCAGCCACCAGGTTCCGGATGCCAGCATGATGCCGACCAGACTTCCCTGGACTGATGTGTCCTGCTGGAGTTCCGCTTCTCCAGAGACCCATCCTACTAGGAAAAGAAAGAGGCAGACTGGGAGTATGGATCAACCGGTCAACACCCATGTTCAGCGGGGAAGCAATTATAGAAGCCAGACCTTCCACCTTCTGCAACCCACAACGACCCTGGGTCCATACTCCCAGAGGGATAGAGAATGGGAAGGCTATCAGGGAAGGGGGAATATCATGGAGATCGGGTGGTGGGAATTGTGTGGAGCTGTACCCCTCTTATCCTATGGTTTTTTTAATGTCTCCATTCTTAAATAAATAAAAAAATAATATAAATAAATAAATAAAATTTTAAATTATAAAGTGATGTGAGGTATATACTACTGTTGCTAATAATTTGTATTCTGTATTGTAGGTATGGTCAATTGGCAGGTGTGTTTTTAGATTAAACCAAACACAAATATAACTATAAACATACAAAAAAAAGAATGTTACCACATTTGGAGATGAAATCCTCACAGAGGACATCAAATTAAAATGAGTTGTTGAGGTAGGTCCTGATTGTCCTGATTTAAAAGATCTGACTATAAGTACAAACATGTATAGAAGGAAAATCTTTTAAGTGGCACAGGAGAAAGATAGCATCTAGGAGCTCAGGAGAGAGAACCCACCCTCACCACCCTCAGCACCCTCAGAAGCCAGTGCTGATGACAAGGAATATCAATTTCTCCAGAGTTATAAGACAATGGGTCTCTGGAACTTATTTCACCCAGCTGGCAGTACTCTATTACAGCCACCCTCCAGGAATCCTCACTCAGTGACTGTATCCCATTCCTAACACCTGATTTAAACCTTCCTCTTGACATGGGCATATGGGCCCTAGAGCTATGCAGATTCTGCACCTGGACTGCAAGCTCAGTAGTTATCTCTAGTGTTCAGGCTTGGTGTGTGTGGCCAGAAGGGGGCAGTAGAGGGCAGAGCACAAGTGCTTGTCACGGGTCCCTCTGCTAAGCAGCTCAGTCCCTTGCTGGGGTCCCAGAAAGCAGGCCCCCAACATGACAGCTCTCTCGGTTTATTAATGAACATTTTATTTACTTTATTTTTATTTTTAAATATTTATTTCCTTTTTGTTGTCCTTGTTGTTTTTATTGTTGTTGGATAGGACACAGAAAAATGGAGAGAGGAGGGGAAGACAGAGAGGGGGAGAGAAAGATATACACCTGCAGACCTGCTTCAACACCTTTGAAAGGACTCCTCTGCAGGTGGGGAGCCGGGGGCTCGAACTGGGATGCTTGGGCCAGTCCTTGCGCTTTGCGCCACATGCACTTAACCCGCTGTGCTACGGCTTGACTCCCATTTTCTTTTAATAAGAAAGATACAGAGAGAAAGATCAGAACAATGCTCAGCTCTGGCTTATGGAAGAGCAGGAGATTGAATGTGAGACTATGGAGCCTCAGGCATGAGAGTCTGTTTGTGTAACCATTATGCTATCCCCTGTCTTGTGTCTTAAGTTCCACCTATAAGTAAGAATATTCAGTAATTATCCTTCTCTCTCTGTCTCTGTCTCTCTCTCTTTTTTAACATTGTGAAGATTTTAAGTTTCTGACTTCTTTTTTTGTTAATATTTACTTATTGCCTTTTTGTTGCTCTTGTTTTTATTGTTGTTGTAGTTATTATTGTTGATGTCATTGTTGTTGGATAGGACAGAGAGAAATGGAGAGAGGAGGGGAAGACAGAGAGGGGGAGAGAAAGACAGACACCTGCAGACCTGCTTCACCACCTGTAAAGTGACTCCCCTGCAGGTGGGGAGCCAGGGGCTCGAACCGGAATCCTTATGCCAGTCCTTGAGCTTTGCGCCATGTGCGCTTAACCCGCTGCACTACGACCCGACTCCCAAGTTTGTGGCTTCTAAGTGGTCACAGCCTTCATGCCTTCCCTGAACAGAGTGGGGTGTGGGGGCTTGCAGAAATGAGGAAAGGCCAGCTCGGCCCCACTGCACACCCTCCAGAGTTACCTCCAGCACCTCTTTATGGAGACCACCACCCCTCCCTGCACCCTCCCTTCTAAGCAAGGAAATGGCAGAACTATCCTTTTTCTCCTGCTGGAGTGTTTGATCAAAGCATCCTTTCTTTGCTGGAGATACAAGCTGATCCAGGGTTGGTAGGGCCTCTCACACACAGGAGTCACTGAAGAAAAAGTGGAGGTGTCCTCCCTGAGTCATTGCTGCCCTTCCAGTTGCTCTCCCCGGTACTGGTGGCCGCTGCTGTGTACACTCTGTTCTTCTTCCCTATGGAAGGGCCAGCTTACCTCCCAGACTCAAAGAATTTCCACATGTTACTGGTGATCTTCATCAGATATGGGGGGGGATGGAGCGGAGCGGGGGGAGGCAGACAATGGTGCACCTGGTTGAACACACCATTATCATACACAAGGGCTGGGGTTCAAGTCTTCAGTTTCCACCTGTGGGGGGGGGAGCTTCACAAATGGTATAGCAGAGATGCAGATGTATATATATCTCTCTCTCTCCCCCTTCCTTCTCAATTTCTGTCTCTAAATTAAGTAATCAAACACACAAACAGGGTTCTGTCCCTTCCTTACTATTTGTATGTGGGCACTCAGCCATTAGCAATATCAGCATGGACTCATGGGAATGGGAATTTATTTGATCCTGTGGGTTCCAATCTGATACCGCAGCTATTTCCTTGTCGTTTGGATCATTTCAGCATTCATTCTCTTTCTCTTTAAATGGTTTTAAATGATAGAATCTTATAGCCATGTAAGGATTCCTGTGATAAGGAACAGGGCTGCTTGAGATTATCAGAAATTATCCCCTGGCCCCAGTCTTTATAGCCAAGGAGAAGGTGACGGGGGTACTGACTAGTCCAAGTCCAGGGTTGAGGTGCCTGTCACATCCCAGCTTGGCCTCTTCCAATCTGCGTGGCCATGAGCAGGTGTTAGATTTTTAGCGCCTCAGTTGAAACAGCCATGAAAAGATGGTAAAATAGCTCACTTGATTCATGCGCTGCTTTATCATGTGTGCAACCCAGGTTTGAGACCAGTCCCCACAGCACTGGAGGAATCTTTGGTGCTATGATCTCTCTCTCTCTCTCTCTCCCTTCCTATCTCCCTCCCTCCCTCCTTCTTATCCTCTCTCCCTCTTTCTGCCTTTCTTTTTATTTTTACGAACTACAAAATGGGTAGCCAGGAAGTAGTTGAAACAGCTGGTTGAGCTCACACATTACAGTGTACAAGGATGCATGTTCAAGCCCATGGTCCCCACCTGCAGGGGGAAAGCTTCATGAACGGTGAAGCAGGTCTGCAGGTGTTTCTCTGTCTCTCTCCCTCTCTCCATCTCTCCTCCCCTCTAAATTTCTGTCTCTATTCAATAATAATAAATAAATTTTTTAATTCTTTTTTTTTTGCCTCTAGGGTTATTACTGGGGCTCAGTGCCTGCACTAAGAATCCACAGCTCCTGGAGCCTATTTTCCCCCTTTTGTTGCCCTTGTTGTTTTATCATTGTTGTGGTTGTTATTATTATTGTTATTGCTGTTGTTGTTGGATAAGACAGACAGAAATGGAGAGAGGACGGGAAGACAGAGAGGGGGAGAGAAAGACAAACACTTGCAGACATGATTCACCGCTCTTGAAGCAACTCCCTGATGCAGGTGAGGAGACAGGGCTCAAACCAGGATCCTTACACCTGTCCTTGCACTTCGTGCCATGTGCGCTTTACCTGCTGCATTACCACCCAACTCCCAATAAAAATATTTTTAAAAAACAAGATACAAAATGGGGAGATTATGATGAATAGTCATAAATAATAAATTACAGTGTGATAATCATACTTCCTGCCTCCAATTAATTGGTTGATTGACTGATTGATTAATTGATTGATATGTTGAGCCAGGACCTCATGCATATATGACTTCACAACTCTGAGAACACTTTTTCATTCAGGTAGAGAAATAGATGATTATGATAGATAGAGAGAGAGAGAAAGAGAGAGAGAGAGAGAGAGAGGCTGAGTGGTAGTGCACCTGGTTAAGGGCACATAGTACTAAGTGCAAGGATCTTAGTTCAAGCCCCCACCTCCCTACCTGCAGGGGAGGTGCTTCACAAGCAGCAAAGCAGTCTGCAGGTGTCTCTTTTTCTCTCCCTCTCTCACTCTCCCTCCCCTTTCAGTTTCTCTCTGTCTTATCTTGGAAAAGATGGCCATTAGGAGCAGTGGATTCATAGGCCCAGCACCGAGCCCCAGTGGTAAATCTGGAGGCAAAAAAAAGTTAGATAGATATATAGATAGATAGATTGATAGAGATAGATAGATAGATATATAGATAGACAGACAGACAGAGACAGGTAGGTAGGTAGGTAGATAGATAGATAGATAGATAGATAGATAGATAGATAGATAGATAGATAAACAGACAGACAGACAGATAGATGGGTGGATCACAGCACCCAAGCTTCCTCCTTTGCTATGGTCCCTTCCATATGGAGTCAGGTCTCGAACCTGGGCTGTGAGCATGGCAGGGGCAAGACACAGGTCTACTTGTGGTGCTATCTCTCTGGCCCACTCCCTCCAAGATTTTATGGGAATAAAATCGGACAGTATCTGCAGGGCATGGAGAGCACCTGCCAGTTGGTACAAGGCGATCTCTGTCAGTCATGGTTGTCACTGGCACAGTGTGTGTGTGTGTGTGTGTGTGTGTGTGTGTGTGTGTGTGTGTGTGTGTGTGTGTGTGTGTGTGTTGAGGGGAAAATCATCATGGCCTGCCAGGAGCTGGGAAGGTTTAGGGTTTCTGCACAACCACTTCCCCATCAGTTCTGATCACCAGCAAAAGTAGATGGTGGATGGAGGGTCCCCCACAACCTGGAAGAGATCAAGCTGGCAGAGTCAGAAAGGTGAAAGAGTGGGCACATCATACTTCTGGCAGTGTCCACAGCTGTCCTGAGCAGGCTGTGTCCCCCCTGAACCTAAGGTCTCCCCTCTATGAGGAGAACAAAGGGTCTGTTCAACTCTTCTTGGAAACAAACAAGTCAGGGTTCTGAGAGCAGCCACTTCCAGGTACAACTGGCTCTTTCTTGAAGCTTGCTCCCAGGCCAGGAGACTGGATGGCTGTTGTCTGTTCAGAAAGTTTGCTTTCAGGCCTTCGCAGGCAGGGAAAGACTCCAGCACATCTGCCTCCTTTCCTCAGCCCCAAGGTACCACTCAGGACCTGAATCAAGAGAGAGAGCCCCATTTTTTTTTGGAATATATATTTATTTTATCTTTTTTTACCCTTGTAATATTGTTCTAGTTATTATTGTTGTTGTTACTGATGTCATCATTGTTAGATAGGACAGAGAGAAATGGAGAGAGGAGGGGAAGACAGAAAGGGAGAGAGAAAGAGAGACACCAGCAGACTGGCTTCACCGCCTATGAAGTGACTCCCCTACAGGTGGGGAGCTGAGAGCTCAAACCAGGATCTTTATGCCAATCCTTGTGCTTCACACCATGTGCGCTTAACCCGCTGCACTGCCTCCTGCACCCTGAGAGCCCCATTTCTGACCCTGAATTCACTTGTCCTATGATCCACATCTGCCCGGCCAGATTGATGGAAGCTGGGCTGAGCTCATGTTCTCTTCCTAAACCATGAATGGCTGGGAGCCCATTATATGGGATGGGAAATTGAGGCTAGAGTGAATCTTCCAAGTCACTACAGTAAATAAGATTCCAGTAAAGGACTCACCTCAGACCTTCCCAGGACTTTACCCCTGCCTACAATCTCCTCCTCCCCACCCCCTTTCCATGTATTATCTTTCTGGGTTCTAAAAAGAGGCAGAAGAAACTAGAATCTACCATCTCTTTCCAGTTCTCTGCACCTGCTCTTCTTGTACTAAGCTCAGGGTCCCTTGGGAGAACCAATTTTTTATTTCTTTTCTTTTTCTTTCTTTTTTTTTTCCTCCACGTATATCACTGGGGCTCAGTGTTGACACTATAATTTCACTGCTCCTGATAGCCAATTTCTCCCATTTTATTGGATAAGACAGAGAAATTGATAGGGGAATGGGAGATGGAGAGAGAGAGAGAGAGACAGAGAGACACCTGCAGCTCTACTTCACAGCTTGTGAAGTGCCCCCCCCACCGCCTCAGATGGGGAGCCAGGGGCTTGAACCAGGATCCTTGCACCAGTCCTCGTGCTTGATACTGTGTACTCACTCCAGTGCACACTGCCCAACCCCCCCCCCCTTTCTTTTTTCCTTATCTTTTTTAGATAGAAACAGAGAAGGCAGAAAGGCAGGGAGAGAGTGAGGGAGACCACAACACCGAAGTTGCTTCCAACGTGGGATGTGCCAACCTTAAACCTGGGTCACACTCATGGCAAAGCAGCACAATATCCAAGTGAGCTATCCTGCCAGCCCAAATCCAACCTTACTTCCAGGACTCACACACCACCTCTTACAGGAAGCCTCGCTGGATGAAGTCCCCAGAGAGGGACCCAGATTTTGGGGGGCCTGAGGCTAAGTTCTGCCTCCACCGCTACTGAGGTGAACTATCTGCTCTGCACACTGGAGGCTCCAATGACACGAACTAGTTAGCTGAATGGACAGCCACATCTAGGTCTGCAAAGCTCCTCAGAAAGTGGCAGCTGGCCCTCTTCTTTGTCCAGCCCAAATTTGCAGTGCAGCGTGACATCAATTCAGTAGCCCTTCGTCCTTCTTTCATTCAGCCAGTCCTTAGGAAACTCCCCTCCAGGGTCAGAATTTGAGAGCCCAGGGCTGAGACAGGGACACCCACAGAGGCTACAACCTGGTATAGGGGTCAGAGGGATCCAGAGTTACATAAGTGACAACTGGGGTGGGCATCTGAGGTGCCCCATGAGTCCATATTTGGGGGACTGGATGGAGGAAGGAGGAAGGCTTTTCCTGAAGGTGGGGACTCAGGAGCAAGACTTGGAGGGGCAAGTAGGCACAGAGCAGAGGAGCAGCTCCTGGAGGAAGACAGGGTGGTACCTGGGAGAGCAGAGGGGCAGAGAGGGATGAGCCCACCCATACCCACCTCCAGGGGTGAGATCAGCTCTGGGGAAGAGACAGACAAGGAGCCCAGGAAGCTCTGTGCTATGGAAGCCATCAGGAGGTAAGCAGCCATACAAATGGTCCAGAACATTCTACCCTCATCCAACCCAGCTGCCAGAGGGGAGTCCCCATGCGCCCTATTCATTACCTGACATAACTAATTGCCTGGTGACATGTCCCATATTATAGACAAATGTGAGTTATGGGCCCAGCTGTTCCCTGCTCGTCACCAAGAATCGGTTGATAAATATGTTTATTCGAGGTCAGCCCAGCCTCATCCATTAGAAATATTGTTTTTCTAAACATTACATTGATTTAATTTAACTCTAATCAATTTAAAATGGTTCTGACAATTAACAAAAGCTTCAAATATGACCTTAAAGTAATAGGATTCATTAGCCATGTTTAGGATTAAACTTACCCTAATAGGGCCATTTTTCTTCTGAGGGTATTTGGTAAACGACGAGTGGTCAGTCAAAATGAAATCAATTATTATAAATTATACAGTTAAAGTTGATTATGTATCCCCTGCTAATTTGTATAAATAAGGGTCTGTGACAATGGGAGTAATTTATTAATAACTATCTCTGCCCCCTCCCGGTATCACACTTCACGGAGCAGCTGCCAGGGCATCTGTAGCCCATGGAGTATTATTTTCCAGGGCGGCTCGAGATGTATGCTAATTAAACCCATAATTAATTGGAACAGTTATAGTTAAAGACACAATGCTGGCGCCCTTTGCCCTGTTATTCATGACAGTCGACTCATTCAAAAGGCAATCTGATCAAAAATTCATATGCCAGCTCCAGCACCCCCAAAGGCAGATGATCGCACAACGAAAGCTTGCTGCCTGACCGTGACAGCTGGTGGGCAGAGGGTGGGTGAGACGCCTACAGAACACCCAAGCCCCATGGGCTTCAGGGGTTCGTTCCCATCCTGCTACCACAGGCCCCAGGAGGAGAAATGCAGATTCTAAGTGGCAAGGTGGAGGGGCTGCCTGCTTTCATCCAGGTGAGAACCCAGGAGCTACAGGCCCTGGTGAGATCAGAAGGGGCTGGCAGGAGGAACAGTGGATAGATAGTGTTGGATTCTGCCTCAAAGGCAGCTTTGAGGAAGGAGGACCTCAATAACAGATACACAGAGAGAGACCAAGACCAAGTGGGATCTGATTATGGCAAACCCCACTGAGTGAGGGAGCTTCTGTTCTTTCACCACCACAACCCAATGCCACCTCAGCTGCCTCAATTTCCCCTGTGTGCTCCTCCTGATCTAGAGGGTGGTTTGTGTTTTGGTACAGCATGGGCAGCCCCCAGCCCCTGCCCCCCACCTCTTGATGTGTTCAAGTCTTAACTGTCTCCCGTCTGTGTTAACTGAACTCCCTGCTTCCTGGACATAAGAAACTACTGATCTTTCTCAAGGGCCTTCCTTCCCTCCTTCCAGATCTAGGAATTTCTTCCCAGAACTGCCAGGGAAGGGGTGAGCCCCCCTCACACTGGCCCCAGCTGCTGGAAAGGCCCTGGATTGGCATCATTTTTAAGGACATCTGAAGTTACTTCGGAAATGCCCGCAGTCCATCTAATTTCAATCTGGATGATACTAGCAAGCAGGAAGACACCAAATATGTCAGAAGCAGCCGCCATGCCTGCAAAGTTGACAACTGCCTTTAAACACTCCCACAGACCTCTCTATCAACAAAACTGGGTCTTTAGGCTACACCAGCTTCTCTTTTTGTTTATTCCTCATAGCTGGGTCTTGAGTGGACAGCATGTTGCCACCTTCCCTGCCTTCTCATTCAGATAGAGAGGCTAAGAGACAGGCAGTGTGGGGAAGAGAGGGAGAGTCACCAGAGCACCTGTGTTTTCTCCAGTGCCAGATCACCATCCATGTGGTGCTGGGGCTCAACTGGGACTGCACACAGCACAAGGCAGTGCCCTACCCAGTGGACTATCTTCCCAACTCCACCAGTTATAACTCTTTTTTTTTTGTCGACCATATTGTGGGTCTTTGCTCACAATGTTCATAAAAGAATGTTCTAGAAGAATTTCCATGGGCTGTGGAGTACTATGCAGCCTCACTCTAGCACAAGCCCACCAAGGTGCTGCCCATTTCAGTGCGCTGAATGTGACTGCCTGTGGTCTCACAGCTGATCTCAGGCACTGCCTTTCCTGAGAAATAACTTCCTAGTGGTTGAATTGCTGTGCAAAAAGCCTACAAAACTGTGAGGCTTGCAAAAACTAACAAAGTCATGGGCCCTTTGGAATAGACCTAAAATAGGCCTATTAGCTATTTCTGAAACGGAGACCCCAAATCTTCATCTGCACTATTCCAGCCTTTAGGTTCATGATTAGTCATCAATTTGTTTGGCTTTATATTTTAACTCTTTTTTCAGCCACCAGGTTCCAGATGCTACTATGATGCCAACCAGACTTCCCTGAGCAGACAACCCCACCAATGTGTCCTGGAGCCCTACTTCCCCAGAGCTCTGCCCCACTAGGGAAAGAGAGAGACAGGCTGGGAGTATGGATCGACCTGTCAATGCCCATGTTCATCAGGGAAGCAATTACAGAAGCCAGACCTCCCACCTCCTGCATCCCATAATGAGCCTCGGTCCATACTCCCAGAGAGTCAAAGAATAGGAAAGCTATCAGGGGAGGGGATGGGATGTGGAGTTCTGGTGGTGGGAATTGTACTCCTCTTATCCTATGGTTTTGTCAGTGTTTCCATTTTATAAATAAAAATTAAGAAAAAGTAAAAAAGTAAATTGCGAGGCTTTTACAAAACAAGCACATAGGAAACAGGGCCATGTCTTACCCAGTATAGCACACATGTCACCAAGCATGAAGACCCAGGTTCCACTCTGTCTCCACTTACAGAGGGGAAGCTTCCTCTCTTTTTCCCTACTACTCTCTCTCTCTGTCTCCTTATTTAAAAAAAAAAAAAAAAAAAAAAGCTGTCAGAAATGGTGATGCTGTGCAGGTACCAAATCCCAGCGCTAACACTTGTGAGAAGATAAAATTAAATTCAAAAAAGAAAAGCAAGCACACAGCTGTAAACCCCTTCAAGACTTCATTTAGGATGAAGGCTGAGACAGGTCCAAAGGCAGAGAAGCCCATAGTCCAAGGACGGGTCTGTGCACACCCCAGGCCCCAACATCATTGGTAATGCAACTGGGGAGAGAAGGAGGTTTCTGATTGGAGGGAACAGTGGACAGCACATTGCCACCACTCATGTTAGAAATGAGGGAACTGAAGTTCAGAGTGAGGCTAACCAGGGAACTGATGACCTTGTGTTCTAGAATCTTTCCATCACACCTTCTTTTCAGCAAGACACCTAGCAGGCTCTGTCTCTCTGACTCTACCCATTATAACTCACTTTTGTATCAGGCCAAGTGGGCAGGGCAGGCTGGACCTGGAAGTGCAGACAAGAGGTTATTGCAGGGCAGGCAGGGTGGGGTGAACCATGAGTTTGGGAGCACTTAGCCCATGACAGGAAGCAGGGAAGGTGGGTTTTATGACTCTCCAGGGACTCCTGCTCTCACATGCAAAGACAGCAGCCTGAGCTTCACCCAAACACTGCCTCTTCCTAGATCTTGCTGGAAGGAGGTTATTTCCATGGGGACACAGTCCAGGGTGGTAGTTCTTAAACTTCCATGTGTAAGGGGTCGAGCAGCATTGCAGCAGGTTAAGCGCACATGGTACGAAGTGCAAAGACCAGGTGTAAGGATCTAGATTGAAGCCCTGGCTCCCCACCCACAGGGGAGTCGCTTCACAAACGGTGAAGCAGGACTGAAGGTGTCTATCTTTCTCTCCCCCTCTCTATCTCCTCTCCTCTCTCAGTTTCTCTCTGTCCTATCCCACAACAACAACATCAATGGCAACAATAACAATAATGACAACAACAAGGGCAACAAAAAAAGTGGGGAAAAAGGCCTCCAGGAGCAGTGGGTTCATAGTGAGGCACCAGCCCCAAGCAATAACCCTGGAGGCAAAAAATTTAAAAAATAACTTCCATGTGTATAAGATGCTGTGTGTGGAGACACCATAGCTCTGCTCTGAGAGTTTGAGTAAGTCTTATTGGATTTTTTTTAAAAACCAAATTGAAAAACATTTCCCCAGAGTACTGCTCAGCTCTGGCTTTTGGTGGTGCTGGGAATTTGAATCTGGAACCTTAGAGTCGTAAGCATAAAAGTGTTATTGCATAACCACTATGCTGTCTCCCCAACCCTTACATTTAATTTACACACACACAAACACACACACACACATCCATCAGGGTTATCTCTGGAGCTCAGTGTCTGCATGACTCCACTGTTTCAGTGGCCCCTTTTTTTCCCTTCATTTTTCTTTTGACAGACGATGAGACAGAGAGAGAGAGATACCTGCAGACCTGCAGTATTGCTGCATCACTCATGAGTTTTCCCCCACTGTGGGTAGGAATTGGGGACTTGCACCTGGGTCCTTGTGCATGGTAATGAGTGTGCACTACTGGGTGTGTCACACTTAGCCCCAATCCTATCTGTTTTGTGTGGAAGGAGTAAATGGAAGAGGGGGACCTGAGCTTGCTTTTGAAACCCCCTTCCCAAGGACTGGAGTGCAGGTGTCCATAGACCACACTTTAGGAAAGAGTGGTGACAGTCTTTCATACCCAGCTTCTGACCTTAGTGAAGTTAGGGCGCCAAACAGCAGGGTGGCATTCACCCTCTCTCCCCACCCCATTCTAATGAAGTGGAGATACTCACTGAGTAGGAGGCTTAGCATCAGGATCCTAGTAGTTAGCTGCTTTCTTCCTGTGGTTCATTTATCCCTCCGCAATCCCCAGGAGGCGGCCAGATCCGCACACGCGGCCTTATGGTTTTCGCCCAGTAGATGGCGCTAGCTCGTTTTCGATGCCGTTTGTAGGCGGAGCCTGGATACCGGCTTGATGGAAGGACCGGGGGTCAGACAGACAAGGTCAGACAGAGAGGACCGTCCCAAAGAGAAAAGTCCAGCACTGACCAGCCTTCCGGAAATGACACAGAAGAAGCAGAAGCCCTCCTGGATGTGACCTGCAAACTGGCATGTGGCCCTAGTTGTTTTGTTTTCTTCCAGAAATCACCTGCTGTTTCCCAAACCTGAGCTCTTGATGGGCTGACACCTGGTTGAGTCAACATCTAGGACATTGCCGTGACTTTATGCGACCACAAGATGGCACTGCTGCACTCAGTACAAGGTGTTTTTAAGAAAGGGGAAATTAATCTTTCCGAAAGATTTCCATAGATTTGAGTGTGTAGCCTGAAAATTCAGATCCTGGAGAGAGATGAAAGCAGAAAAGAGACGTGCTGGTTAAATGTCCCACCTGCCTCGTGAGTTCATGATTGTTGTTTGTTTATTTATTTATTTATTTATTTATTTTTATTTGGTTAGTTGATAGGACAGAAAGCAATTAAGAGGGAAAGGAAAGAAAGATATTTGCAGCTCTACTACACCACTTTGCAAAGCTTCCCTCCTGCAGGTGGGGAGGGGGTGTCACTGAGCATGGCAATGTGTGAGCTCATCAAGTGTGCCACTCTGGTCTCCTTACTAGTGTGTGTGTGTGTGTGTGTGTGTGTGTGTGTGTGTGTGTGTGTGTGTGTGTGTGTGTAAGGGGTTTCTGAGTGCCACGCTGCGACAAGCCCTATATCAGTAACAGTTTTACTTCAAGTTCACAGTCTTATAAGGGAAGTTCTGTGATGTCTCCACTTCTGAGAAGATGTATTGATATGGAGACTCAGGGCCTGGGACTGTCTGTACTTTCTCCAGAGAAATGCAACAGTGACCTAATTCTGTCACACCAACAATAGTAAATGGGCTGTCTTCTGTGCACAAAAGCCTGACAGTCTCTTCTTTCATTCTGCAGAGGTGCCAAGCCAAGTCCAAGGTGCTAAGGAGAGAGACCTGAAGGGGCCAGGAAAGGTCCCAGCTTTAGAAAAACAGCCACAATGTAGCCCTGAGCTTCAGGCAGGAGCCCTGGAGGAAGAATCTTTAGAGAAGGTGTATGCTTAACTCCACTTGGCCCCCAGAAGAAGCTCGCACAAGCTAAGTTCTGAGTTTTGTAAGTTTGTTCTTTTTAAAAAAAGTTTTTTTGTTTTATTTATTTATTGTTGAATAGAGACAGAAATTTAGAGGGGAGGGGGAGAGACAGACACCTGCAGCCTTGCTTCAGCACTTGTGAAACTTTCCCCCTGCAGGTGGGGACCAGGTGGAGCTTGAACTTGGGTCCTTGTGCACTGTATGTGTGCACTTAACCAGTTGCACCAACACCTGGCCCCTGTAAGTTTGTTCTTAAGTACATTCATGGCTGAAATTAAATTATCTAAGCCCAATTAAATAAGTCCCATTTAAAACAGGGACAATGGGACCAGGTGGTACACATACCAGGTTGAGCACACACATGTTACCATGCACAAGAATCTGGGTTCAAGCCCTTATTTCTCCATCTGAAGCGGGGAACCTTCACAAGTAGTGAAGCAGAGTAACAGGTGTCTGTCTATCTATCTATCTCTCCCTTCCCTCTAAATTTCTCTCCTGTAAAATAAGAAGGAAATGAAATTTTAAAAGGGCAAAAATGGCCACTGGAAGCAGTGGCTTCATTATGCAGGCATTGAGTCCCAGTGATAACCCTGGTGGCAAAAGAAAAGAAAAATATTTATTTATTTATTTGCATCCAGGGTTATTGCTGGGGCTAGATGCCTGCACCATGAATCCTGGAAACTCCCCCCCCCCTTTTTTTGCCCTGTTGTTTTATCATTGTTGTGGTTGTTATTATTATTGTTGTTGTTGATGTCGTTGTTGCATAGGACAGAGAGAAGTGGAGAGAGGAGGAGAAGACAGAGAGGGGGAGAGAAAGATAGACACCTGAAGACCTGCTTCACCGCTTGTGAAGCGACTCCCCTGCAGATGGAGAGCCAGGGGCTTGAACCAGGATCCTCGAATGCAGGTCCTTGTGCTTTGTGCCACTTGCGCTTAACCCGCTGTGCTACCACCCGGCTCCCCCCCAAAAAATTTTTTTAAGTAATGAGCCAATAAGATAGCGTACCTGACTAGAGCAACTGCCTTGTCATGTGCCTGACCCAGTTTTAAACTCAGTCCCAGGCACACTGGAGGTACCTCCAGTGCCATGGTCTCCTTCCCTTTCCCCTTCTATCTCTTATCTGTCTGGAAAAAGAAAAAAAAAAAATCAGCTCAGAGCAGTGAAGTCTTGGTGACAAAACAAACAAGTCATGAATAAAGTAAAGATACAGTGCACTCAAAACTCATCACTCCTGTGACTATGTCAAATTTCTGTGCTGGAGATCACTGGTTCAATCCCCAGTACTGCATGTATCAGAGTGATGTTTCTTTCTCTCTCTTTCTCTCTCTCTCTCTCTCTCACACACACACACACACACACACACACACACACACATTATCTCTCTCAATAAATAAAAAATAAAACTAAAAGAAATTAACCAAAAATCTTCTTGTCACTTCCTAATTGACTGATGTGACTACTTAGCAAAACTGTTCCATTTAGCTCTACAGCTGAAAAGCAGCAACAGCCACAGGTATGATGTGTGACTGGGCAAGGCCACAACTCCATAAAGGGCTATCTGGGAAAACAGGTGGGGCACTGTGTTTCATTCATGTAACATAGTTTGTCACCCCTTGTCTGTGTTTCTGTACATCAGTCTTATTGTTAGGGAAGAAGCACAGGATTTGAGCACTAATCCTATCAAAATCATTCCCCAACCCCATTTTTTTTTCTTTATTGGGAGATTAAAATACAGTAGTTTGGACATGTATAATGTTTCTCAAGTTTCCCACATAACAATCCAACCCCCTCTAGGTCCTCCTCTGCCATCATGTTCCAGGACCTGAAGCCTCCCCTCCCCCACCCCAGTCTTTGACTTTGGTGCAACACACCAAACCCAGTCAAATTCTGCTTCCTGTTTTTCCCTTCTGTTCTTATTTTTCAACTTCTCTGAGTGACATCATTCCGTGTTGATCCTTCTCTTTGTGGTTTCTCTCACTTCACATGATTCCTTCAAGCCAACCTCATCTACTGTGCCGATCCTGGGAGCCTGCACTTGGCCTTGGCGAGAGCATATGCACTACACAGAGGCAAGTAAGTGCTTTACTGGCCAGGACTGGCTCCCCTGCCTGGAGCTGGGAGTGCTATAAATGGTGGCACACTGCTGGTTACTCTGAAGGTCTTTGAGAGTCTCTTTGAGGAAATGACCTTGGAAAGAAACCTGAAGTTGCACTTAGACTTTCTTTAATATATATATATTCGTTCTACCCTGGATTATCACTGGGGTTTGGTGCCCACACAGATAATGCACCACTCACGTCTGCTATTTTTTCTGTCTTCTTTCTTTCTTCTTTCTTTCTTTCCTTCCTTCTTTTATCTTCTTTCTTCTTCTTCATCTTCTCCTTCTCCTATTTCCTTCTTCTTCATTTGATAGGATGGCTAGAAGCTGAGGGGGGGTAGGGGTAGATAGCATAATGGTTATGCAAAGACACTTTCATGCCTGAGGCTTCAAGGTCCCACTCCCACCCCCTGCACCACCATAAACCAGAGTTGATCAGTGCTCTGGTAAAAGAATAAGGAGGGGGGGGGGGGGGGAAGGAAGAGGAGAAAGAAGGAAGGAAGGAAGGAAGGAAGGAAGGAAGGAAGGAATAAAGGAAAGGAGGTAGGAAGGAAGAAATTAAGAGGTGGAGGAGATAGAGAGGGGCAAAGAGAGACATTTGCAGGCCTGCTTCACTGTTCATGAACATTCCCTCCTGCAGGTAGGGACCAGGGCCATGAATCCAGGTCCTTGTACTGTGCATTCCACCAGGTGGGACACTACCCAGCCCCCTTGCCACGTGACTCTTGTGCTTTCTGTGTAGCTGAAAGTTGCTCTCTGGAGTGTGGCCTGCCAGGGTGATTGGAATACATAACATCTCTTTTCAGTGAATGTATGCTGCTCTCTTTCATTCGGTCTTTGCAAACTTCAGCCTGTCTCTATCTCCTCCTTCCCCTCTCAATTTATCTTTGTCTCTATTTAAAAAAAAAAAAAAAAAAGGAAGGAAGGACAGAAGGAAGGAAGGGAGAGAGAGAGAGAGAGCCACCAGGAGCAGTGGATTCATCAAGCAGGCACCAAGCCACAGCAGGAAACCTAGAGACAGAAAGGAGGAGAAGGAAGAAGAGGAGAAGGGAGGAGGAAAAGGAAAAAGAAAAGGAGGAGGAAGGAAGGAGAAGGAGGAGGAGAAGCCACAGCAGGCATGCAGTGGGACCCAAGGCCTGGTCTAGTTACCCCACAGGACTGGTTAGAGGTCAGTGGTTGCAGTCTACCACTTGCAGAGTATCAACAGTGAGGAGAGAGACTCCCTGACAAAGTCAGCTCTCACACCCACGCCTCAAACCCAGGTGCAGCCTCCAACCACCATTTAGAAACAAACAGTTTTTTTTTTTTTTTTAATTTAAGAAAGGACTAATTAACAAAACCATAGGGTAGGAGTGGTACAACTCCACACAATTCCCACCACCCAATCTCCATATCCCACCCCCTCCCCCGATAGCTTTCCCATTCTCTGTCCCTCTGGGAGCATGGACCCAGGGTCATTGTGGGTTGCAGAAGGTAGAAGGTCTGGCTTCTGTAATTGCTTCCCCGCTGAACATGGGCGTTGACTGGTTGGTCCATACTCCCAGTCTGCCTCTCTCTTTCCCTAGTAGGGTGTGTCTCTGGGGAAGCTGAGCTCCAGGACACATTGGTGGGGTCTTCAATCCAGGGAAGCCTGGCCAGCATCCTGATGGCATCTGGAACCTGGTGATGCAAACTCTAGTGTACTTCTGCTTTCAGGTATATATTTTGCAGTCGTTTATGGATACGTGTGAACATATGCTCTCTCTCACAGAAACTGGTGTATATCTAGGTTTTGGGACTTTGTTAGAAAGTGAACCACCTGAGATGAAATTAGAGTATACTATGAAAGGAAAGGTCTCACCCGAATAATGAAGCTGAAGGGTTGTCATTCCACACATGAAGTCTCTGGACACAGTCTGAAGTGAAGCATGTTGAGGTGGCAATCGTTGCAGAAACAAACAGTATTTTAAAGAGCCTTGGATGGGACTTTTTTTTTTTTTCCTCCAGGGTTATAGTTAGCATTCAGTGCCTGCACAAGGAATCTATCATTCCCTGAAGCCATTTTGGTTTTATCTGATGGGATAGAGAGAAACTGAGATGGGAGGGAGAGATATGGAGGGAGAGAGACAGACACCCGGCAGTGCTTACTTCACGGCTCGTGAAGTTTCCCTCCTCCCACCCCCACAAGGGGCTCAAACCTGGGTTCTAGTTCATGGTAGCATGTGTACTTAACCAGGTGCACCACTACCCAGCCCTGTAGGATTTGTAAGCTGTAAATTTGATGCAAAAAATGTAAGGGGTATCATAAACCCTAGGAAAGCAGTTGGTGAAGGGTCTAAAACACCAGTTGCACATTTCAGCAGTACTCTTTTGATGAAAGTGGATACATTGTTCTATTCTTTTTTTAAAAAAATATTTATTTATTCCATTTTGTTGCCCTCGTTATTTTATTGTTGTACTTATTATTGTTGTTGTTATTGATGCCGTCATTGTTGGATAGGACAGAGAGAAATGGAGAGAGGAGGGGAAGAGAAAGATGGACACCTGCAGACCTGCTTCACTGCCTGTGAAGCGACTCCCCTGCAGGTGGGGAGCTGGGGGTTCGAACTGGGATCCTTGCGTTTTGTGCCACCTGCGCTTAACCCACTGCACTACCACCCAACTCCCACATTGTTCTATTCATTAAAAGATGTGTTTATTAGCATGATAAAGAAGGGAGAAAGAGGACCAGAGCATCACTCTGACACTTGCAGTGACAGGAATCATGTGACTTTTGTTTTGTTTTTAGGTTCAATGCCCCAGCTACTGCACTACCTCCTAGGCTGGGAATTATTTAATTTTTTGTGATGTGCAGTTCAGTGTTTGTTCACCTAACTACTTTAAATATGCCTTCAAAACTATTAGCTCCCTCTAATAAAACCCAGCACTGCAAACTCTTCTAAAATAGCCAATTCGTAAAAATTTGATTCCCCCATTTCTGTGAAAGCTGCCGAAACAATGGAGTCCCTTCCCAAGAACTCCCCTGTTTTTTTGTTTGTTTGTTTGTTTTAACCAGAGCACTATTTATCTCTGGCTTATGGTGGTGTGGGGGATTGAACCTGGGACTTGGGAGCCTCAGGCATGAGTCTTTTTGCATAACCATTATGCTATCTACTCCTGCTCTCTTTTTCTTTTTCTTTTTTCACTTCAGTATCATTTTATCAAGGATTTACAGGACTGTTGTTGTCACTTGGGTACTTTTCCACCTCTCCCCAAGACAGATGTCAGCACACTTCACCTTCTACCATCTCCTGCGTTCCATGTTCCTTAAGTTTCACCTATCAGTGAGATCACCCAATGTTCTCATCATTCTCTTTTTGGTTTCCCTTACTTAACAGGATTCTTTAAGATCTATCCAGGAAGAAGCAAAAATGAATTCATTATTCTTAACAGGCAAGCTGTATTCCATTGTATATATATACTGCAACTTTCATAGCCTCCCAATATAATGATGAAAGGGGAGAGGGGAGGAATCTGTTCTTCCTCTCTCCTGGGGGACAGTAGAAACCATTAACATCCTTTGGTGACTTGTTTCAATCCTATCACTCATGTTCAATCTCTAAACACTCGGGTAGAGGCAGAACAGTGAGGGGAGAGAGAGAGAGAGAGAAAAAGAGAGAGAGAGTGAGAGAGAATATTGCTGTTCCAGACAGCACACCAGTCTTCAGGTTGACAGGTACTGATAGGTAACACACCTCAGTGAGGCTCAGGAGAGGCCAGAGATGCCTCTGATGAGGGCTTATTTTCATTGGATTGTCCACATCAACAGGTGCGCACAAATGTATGCAAGCTGTCACTATCACACTAATATGCACAGAAAAGAACTGTGGAAAAGTACACAAACAGGAAATGAGAATGTCAAAGTGGAATTGTTTGGGTTGGTGAAATAGCAGCTCATTTAGATAGTGTGTTGCTTTGCCGTGTGTATGACCCATTCAAGCCCAGTGCTGTGGTCTCTTTCACTCTTTCTTCAGTGCTGTGGTCAGTCTCTGTCCCTGTCTCAGCCCCCCCTTTCTCTCTCTCTCCTTCTCTAAAAATAAATAAAATAAAGTGCCATTGTCTGTTCATTACCACCAATGAAGACTCATTATTCCATCATGCATTTTTGAAGAAAGGGAAGTTTCGGAATGCACTATGAAAATCAGTCTTGACCAACTCAGGCTATTCCATCTTGCCTGCTTTGGCATAGTAAGTGACTTGAGCTTTATGTGACTTCTGAAGAAGATGTTCTAGCAGGAACCCAAGAGAAGATGTGTAGGACTATGTGAAAGCTTGATAGAGCTTAGGGGAGCTCTCCCATCCTTGGATGGAGGTCCGGAAAGACACCCCACTTATTAGCCTCTCCCTTATAGGGGATGAGCCAAGAGGGAAAGCCTCCCAGACTCGTTTCCCCTTGTTAGTCTCTCAAGCTCACAAAAGCCTGCACCCTCTCACACTTAGTTTCCTCTGCTAGCAGGCCAAATGGCTGCCTGCTTGAGGGTCCACTCAAAGTTCACTATAGTCATTCAAAGTTCACATGTTCACTGTATGTTCACCTTTGATCACATAAGAGAACATATTCAATCACAAGCCTTGTCAGTACCTAGACAGTGAGACCCCCACATCTATTTCCTTACCTTTGATATCTATGATTAACATCAAGCCTTGCCTCTTTCTATTTCATCTCATTCTACTGGTTTAGCCACTATGTTTTTCTTAATACCTTTGGATAATTAAGATGCCCGCATGGAAAACAATTGTCTTGACCTTTTGGTATCACCTCAACTCTTGTCATTCCTACCACTCCCCACCATAGGGGTAAGCTGGCCTTTAAGAAAACCTGTAATTTCTGACATATGTGAAAAATATCCTTTGTTCTGTTTGCTATAAAGGCTTGTGTTTTACCCTGAATAAACTAGAGGTTCATACTAGGATCTCTCCTGGCATTCTTACTGTATCATAGAGTCCCTAGAACTTGTGATGGAGAAGCCAGTGGCTTACCTTCTGGTTGGAGGCACACCACATGAGTGCCAGCAAAGATGAAAAGTAGAAACATTTGTCCATCTGACATCCAGTAATCCTTCCTTTGGGTTGCACAGGAAAGTGAAGCCTTGTTGCCTCCTTGGCAGCCATGGGGGTCCGGATGTGCTAGTCAGTATCACACCGGCTGTGAGTCCACATTTGGAGACGGTGAAATGAGGCACAAGGGAACCACTGTTTGAATGTTAGAGTAGCCAAGAGACAGCAGGACTGAGCTTAAACAAGACCAGAGCTTGGAAATGCCAAGCTGCTTCAAGAAACTACATGGAATCCTAATGTCAGGAGGAAACCAGATGTCTCATTTATTTGAATACTCAAGGCTGAATGAGTTTGGGGTGTGTGTGTGTGTGTGTGTGTGTGTGTGTGTGTGTGTGTGTGTGTGTGTGATCTTCACTGCTTCAGGCCAACTTTTTTTCAACTAGAAAAGCTAAAAAGACAAAGAGAGAGAGATGGGAGGAGGAAGGGGAAGTAGGAGAAGGGGAAGGAGGATGGGGTGGAGGGGAAAAGGCTTGGAAGGAGAGACCACAATTCCTAAGTTTATTTTCAGTATGGTGAAGGCCAACCTAGCTCGTGAAAAAGCAAGCATACTACCCAAAAGTGAGCTCTTACTGGCCCCATTCTGAATTTTTCTAGAACAGCTGTCATGTTGGTGGTAGCATGACAAAAGGAATAGCTGTACCCAGGTATAGTCCCACACCCCCACCCCAACCCTGATGGGATCTCCTTTCCTGACACCACAGCAACCTTCATAGAAGTTGAACCCAATTCCAGTTTCCCCATGAGTCAACACTCTTTTCCTCCCCTCCCAAAGAAATCAAGGAAAAAGGACCATAAAAATTTCATTTTAATGATACAGAAATAGCATTTAGTACATTTCTTTCCACAGCAGCACTTTGTTCATCTCTAAAAAAATTTTTTAACAAAATTAAGGCTAAAATCAGAGCAATCTGATAGTAAAGGGATATTTTATGTAGAGTTATAACTTTAAAGAAAGTTCATAAATATAGGATGTTCTTCAGGGGGGAAAAAAAAGTTGAACAGGATACCAGATGGGGGAAAATGCAATACAAATTTGCTCCTTTATATCAATTTATAATAACCACAACTCCCCTGGGAAGATTCAAAAGGGATTTTTTTAATGGATGTTTGTGACAGAATATTATGACTTTCTGGAGTTAAAAACTCCACAGCTCTAAAGGTTCTTTAAAAAGAAAAAGAAAACCAAGGACTGTTGAGACTCTAGTATAACCTCTCCAGAAAAAGTAAAAAGTAAAAAGGACCATGTTTAAAAATATTAGAAAATTCTATCTGAAGAGATTCTGCCTCCAAGGACGATCCCTCTGTGACTTCCCTGTCCGCTGAACTCCCTTACAGAATGAAAAACCAGCAGACAATGAAATAAAGATGATGTCACCGTCAAGACAGAGAATCTAGAATTTACATTCAGCACTGGATAACTCCCACAAAGGGGCTTCACTGATGTTCACTGTGGTCAGGAAGAAGGAATAGCTTTCTTTTCACCTTCTCATTCTCCTTGGTCATATTTGTTGGTTAGTCTCCCCCCTGCTTCCCTACCCCAGAGAGATTCCTTAGCTGCTCAGGATTTAGAGTAAGATGAAGAGTCTTTCTCTTATATCCCTACAATGAAGCTTCTGGAAGGAGAATAGGTAAGTCTAGTGCTAACTCCCCATAGGAAGCCTCACCAGGCAACACAGTCCCCAGAAGTACACAGAGCTCCTTTGAGGAGTCCCATGCACCACGTAAGGGAGCTCACCTTCTACCCCTACCCACCCTCTTCTGCACACTAGTTTCCATTTCCACATGCTGTTCTCTTCCAACACATCCCTTATCTTGGAAGTGCAAGTGTTACCTTCATTGAAGGACAGTTGTGGGCTTTGGTAACATTTTCAACCCTAAAAAAAAAAAAAAATCTTACAGTTTTTATTATAGATCTCCTAGACCATCTCCTTTTCTAAGGACATTACACTTTATAGGAAAACTTATAATCTCAGAGGAGAAATGTCTCATTTAAATTTTTTATCACACAGTAACAGGTAATAGGAAATAATGTAAGCTTTTTCTTTAACTTAGTGTGGAAATTTTTTTTACCCCTAAAGAAATAAAATATCCAGGATATATATATATATATGCATATATATGCATATATATGACATCAAATATCCTCTTAAGATTTACTCATGTTCCAAAACTGCTTAAACATCTGGGCAACAGTGGACTGAGGTATATATACTGATATGCACGTCTTATGTTCATGCAGAAACACTGAGAAGCACTGACAGAATAACTGACATACATACCATGATATGAATACACATTCAAGAAAAGATATTCACGAGATCTAGTTTAGCGCCTTTTGAACCTGGCAGGGTTCACCAGTGGGGCTTCTTACTAGCATAGTTCCTAGCCCATTGAGAAAAGTCCAATGAAGCAGGACTCACCATTGAGCCAGCACTTTGATGTTTGTTTTTTTCCCTGATATACTGATATCTCAACATTCCTCCAAAGCTAAGGTGCCAGCTAAGGCCCACATACCAAGTAGCAGAGAAAGGGCTGAAGCTGATGATCTCTGTCTCCTTCCCACAACTGTTCCAGTTATACAGCACTGCCTCTCTAGAACTCCCTGGACCTGCCACACCCCACACCCCAGCACTTCAGTAGACATTCTGTCGCTAAAAGTCAGGAACAGGATGTTTGAGGGGAAGGACCATAGCTCATATTCTATGGGCCATAGTCCCAGGTAATAAATGCCCAGTAAGTACTTGTTGGTTGGCAGTCACTCAGATGAGACCCAGTACTCCATTCTCTACTTGCCCAGTTATTCACACAGATACAAAGTCATCTTAGTGGACACCAAGACCCAGCTGAGGAGAGCAATGCCTGGGTTTGTGAATCTGAATGACATGCTTGATAACTATGTCTACTCTTTGTCCCTTAATTGTCTGATTGGGGGGGGGGGGATGAATAAATGAATGAATGAATCCAAGAGACAGGAAGAAGTCACTCACCAAAAATATTTGGCAAATATGAATTCTAAGAATACACACTATATTAGGGAGCTAATCATTACCAATTATAGCAACTACATTTGTGTGTGTGTGTATCATTGTTCATTTTGTTTTTTAATAAGTGTGCTTTTTCAGTCTTAGAAAACATTCTTTTGTGAATGGAATGGATGCTGATGGTGAGGTACTGGACACATTTATGACATGGCTGCTCTCCCTTTTCATCCACAAATACACATAAATGCACAGAGATACACGGATGCAAACACTCAGGCACACGAGCATTTATTTGGAGGTGGGGAGGGTGTGATGTGTTATATTTTCTAGTGGTAGCTATGTGTCGGGAGCCATGTTCTAAATAAGAGGATTCTACTCTACTACCTTAATTATAGGTATGACGGAGAGAAAAGCATAACAAGAAGATTTTAAAAGCCAACAGGAAAAAGCTAAAGAAAATGTAGGCTAGGGGCCAGGTAATAGAGCCATACGTAAGAGAGCACATGCTACAGTGCACAAGGACCTGGGTTCAAGCCCCCAGTCACCACCGCTAGGTGGATGCTTCGGGTGCACTGAAGCAGTGCTGCAGGTGTCTCTTTTTCTTGTTCCCTATCACCCTTTTTCCTCTCAACGTCTCTGTTTCTATTCTAAATAAATACAACATTTTTAAAAAGAAAAATGTAAGACTAAAAGGGAAGTAGGTCAACAGGCATATGGACTGCCAGTGCCACCCTGCCCGGCCCTGCTTGTGCCCACGAACCACTCAGGGCCCACGCGGGCCCCTGCATCTCCTCAGATTGCTCCTTCTCCACACAAACAGTGAAAGGAAGTAAAGCTCTACTTGAAGGAAACGTTCTTAAAACATAATTTATAGACAAGGTAGGGCCCTCCGCCTGCAAGAGCCTCCGGCCCCTCCTATGTGCAAGGACGCATGCTCAGTCTTTTCTCCCGGTCTTTTGCAAGCGAGGCCGGCAGTTATATTTGTCTTAATACTACACAGAGAAGGAACTGTCTTGTCTTCTCTTTTAAACTGCCGAGGTCTTACTTAGCTAGGTATCCCTATTCATACCTCTGGATATTCTTCTAAAGCCCCACTGCTGAGTTCATCCATGCATTTGGTCATTCAACGCATGCTTACTACGTGATGGTTGAATCTGGAGATGGTTATAGCTAGAAGAGCCCTTTGGTCTCTTGGCCCCAACCCCACCTCATCCATCCACAGGGAGGGAGGAGAGACCAGTTCTACAGCCCCAGGCTTCTCACACCTAGCCCCACAAATCACCATCTCACCACCCAACCCAAGCAGCTAGAATAACCTCGTGCAAAATGTAATTTCATCTCAAAAAAATTACACAGGAAAACAACACAAGAGGAAAGCATTTCTGTACCTTATTACAGTTTATAAAGTTAATAAATACTAACAAAATGGAGTGACAAAACCAAAGGTAATTATGCCTCCAGAAAAATAACTGCAGGGTTTGTAAAAATTCTTTCCATGATTTTTATGAAGCCATATGCTATACAGACATCTGATAGATTTTCTGTCTTTCTGCATGGTTAAAAAGTTATTTCAAAACGACAATACCACAAAACAACACCTGGAAAAATACACACGGCACAGCACATTTAGAACCTACAATTCTAGCCTACAACATCCATTTGTGATCTAGACACACAGTATGATATCAGCTAGGAAAACATCCATTCTCTGCAAATTTAATCAGGAGGAGGATGAAACTGCGGCTCACATTTAAAAAAAAAAAAAATATATATATATATATACCAGACTTTTCACGGTCATCATTTCGAATGAAATGAAACACAATTTAGTGAGGGTAGTGACTGCTCAAACTTAAGTTCTGACAGTCTTGTTTAAAATAACAAAAGTTTAGATATTGGCTGCATCTCTCCAGGGAAATTTCAGTGAATAATTCTGCATGCCAAATTAATTTTCCAATGGGTTATATGTTAATCATCCCAATCCTCTTATTTCAAAATGTACTATTCCTCATTCTATAAAATAGAGTTCTAAAAATAAACAAACGAGAAAAACCTGTTAGCTGACAAAAATTATGAGTAAAGAGTTTCAACTGCTGGGTCTTCTAGGCTCCCAGGGAAATTACATCAAAAATGGACATTTTATGACAAAATCACTCATTTATCTCAAAACCAGTACAAATGAAAAACAATACCATGAAGGAAATGTCAGTACTTTTCTGACTGCTATTGCAGAAACACAAAAACTCAGCAGATTGCAGACATGCAGGAATCAGTACCATACAGGAAAGAATTAACAAATCAAACTCATTATAACTTTAATAAATGGATTGAAAGTAGACTCTGAGTAAAACCAAAATATTTCTTCCTCAAGGCTACAATCATTAGCTACAAAGGAAAAATGATTTTATATCCTTGATTTTATATCCATAAAGAAGACACATTTATTTACATTCTCAATGGACTGAAAGAGGATTTAAGACTGTCACAATTAAAATTTGATGCTTCCAAAAATAATCATTATGATCAATGCACTTAACTTAAAGCTTTTAGGTATTAATAACTTGAGATTTCTTTAAAAAAAAAAACCAACACAAAACATATGTTCTAGAGTGCAAAATGCTTCTTATTAAATACTTCGGTAACACAAAAGCAATTTGTTTTTGAAACACAAAAATCCTTTTCTGAAGGATCATCACCACAAACACATCCACTGCCGGCAATGGATGCTGAGGGAAACTGCCAGCTCGAGTGCACTGCGTCAGAATGCTGTGTCCAGTCCCGCACCTGTGCCGGCCACCCCCTTCACTTGTACAGGCTCATGGTGGGACTCTGGTACATGCACATGTATGCATCGCAAAGGAGTCTTCGTGCACAGCCTTGGATTCTTCTGGTGTCCAAGGAATGCAGGTCTTCCAGAGACATCTTCAAGTACTCTCCTACTTCTGGGCAGGGGGTCACCTGAGGAATGTTGAAGCCATTCTGGCCACCTGTGGAGAAGAACAAGAAGTCTTTTTTAGGGCAGTGATGTTCTCTATACCTTTTTGTTGTGCCAAGTGACTTTACAAACCTACGGCTGTTAGTGAAGGCTAATTTTCGGGCTCCCAAGGACCTTGTTTTACTTCTGACTTCAGGAAGTTTAGAATTTTCACCTTTTATGACTTCTGAAAAAATTATGGAGTGGGGATGCTGCAGAGACAGTATAATGGTTATAAAAAATAAAAAAAGACTTTCATGCTTTGAAGTCCTAAGGTCCCAGATTCAATCACTGGCACAACCATAAGCCAGAGCAGAATAGTGCTCTTGGTCTTTTTCTGTGTATCTCTCACTAAAATAAAATATATATTTTTAAAAATCATGAGGTCCTGAGTTCTGCCCTTGACACCACAATGGGTTAACAGTGAATAAAACTGGTAAAAAGGACATACCCTGGGCAAAATCCAAATCTTAATATCCCAGACTTCTCTCTTCATTTAAGGCACAGTGTCATTACACACACATAAACACAGTGTCTGATTCTTTTTCTCAGGCACCAAACACCGCTCTGTTCTTTGCCATGAGACCGTCTGATTCAAAGCACATTTAGAAAAAAACACTATCATGTGTCTCTAAATTTGAAAAATGCATTGTGCCACTCTGACAACGTTCTGTTTCACATCATCCTGTGATTCCCATTGGACCGTGTGAACATGCAATGGAACGTGGTTTTAGGGGTCACAGGAATGGCTTTTCTGGTTTTTCTAAGCACCTGAAACCAGTAATGCTTTGGCACTAGACTGCTGTTAACTGTCACAGTGAGGGCTGTACCATAGCCCCTGAGTGTCTGAGCTAAGAAATCAGAGAGGACCATTCATCTGGAGACTGGATTTCTGGTCAAGAAGGTGCCCAAGGGGGTTATTAGAGGGTAACACCTGCAGTCTTCCAGAACTGGAGTTTAAGGGCTAGAGGACACAATGGGATGCTGGAAGAAGAAAGGAGGGTGGCAGTCACACTCACAACCTTGCCTGGGCAGATCCTAGTCTGTAAATCTATACAGGCCGGCATATAGGGGTTTTGACATGTATCTTATCATCCTGAAACTTGCAAGAGAACCTTACCACTTCATGCACACTCAGTATTTCTTCAGTAATCACTAAGAATTCTAGAAAGTGACCTAGAAAGTGCAATGCATTCTCATTTCAGAAGAACACATATTGTGTGCAGAACTGGCTGGCTTGTTTTCTCAAAGATGCTATTTAGTTCTATTCCTAGCTTTGTCATCTGGAATACAACATGGTTCAGTATAGAAATACATATCACTCAGGCCATAACTACTAAGTTAAATACATACTACATGGACTTGAGTACCTTAAGCCTCAACTTGAAAAACAGGAATGATTTCTATGCTGCAAGGATATAAGTATAATGACCTTTTTTATATTTTTGCAAGGATGTAGGTGTAATGTTTTTTTAATGAGATACACAGAGAGAGGAGAGACAGAGACCAGAGCACTGCTCAGCTCTAGCTTATGGTGGTACTGAAGATTGAACCTGGGACCTCATAGTGGCAGGCATGAAAGTCTTTTGCATAACCACTATGCTGTTTCCCCAGCCCTAGGTATGACTTAATGGGCTTCCCACACAGCTAGGCACATAGGGACTTCATAAGTGGCTACTATAGTTTGAACAGAAAAACAGAGGAGATTGAAGGGAAAAGAAAAGAAGACAAAGCTCAAAGTAAAAATTCTCAGTCTTATGAATTTTAGGAATTCTTTTTAAAACAAAGAGCACATGTCTATCAAAATGTCACAATATTATGCCCTTGGTGTAGTAGCAAGGTTATTAACACAGTTCAGGACCTCAGCCTGTGCTGCCAAGACATTCCTGAAAGGCTCTGCTCACAAGATACCTTGGAATGGGTCATGCAACCGCCCTCCTACACACCAGATATGTGGGAAAGAGGTTTCCAGCATTACCATCTCGGTCAGCCATACTGTCAAAGAAGAGCCAGGCAGAGTCATCTTTCCCGTACTTCACAAAAGCAACATAGTGGCTTGTCTCTATGCAGAGCACAGCAAATAACTCCATTTTCTGGCAGGGGATGCAGCCGTGTCGCCAGTCCCAGTCAGGTAAGTCTTTGGGAAGTGACACTGGGTTATATTTATGATTCAGTCTCTTGGGGTGAAGATGAACCTAAAGTGAGACAAGAAGAGAAAAGCACTGGGAGGGGGAACCACTGCAGTTTCCACAGCTCTGGCGGTGGGGAGGGGGGGGTTGGAATTGTAGCCCTGTTAGCTCATTTTGGAAACCAATTTTAAACCACTGATAATAAACAAGACTCCTTTAGCGAGGAGGCTGGCGGCTTGGGGAGCAGCTTTTCTAGATAATCTGCGCAACCATCTCCACAGAGGCTGCGGCTGCCAGGCGGCAGGCCCCCGTCTCACTGCTCCTCTCTGCCCTCAGCACCTGCTTCCTCATGGGAGCCCATGAAGCAGCTGAGGAAGATGTTCCAGACCACGCGGCTGCTGGCCAGTCATCACCAGGCTGCTGTGCCTGGTGCTGACTCTGTGCGCCACCCTGTGGTGGGGCAAGAAGGGGCTGGCCCTGCTCTTCTGCATCATGCAGTTCCTGTCCATGATCTGGTTGGTACAGCCTGTCCTACATCCCGTATGCCAGGGATGCCATCATCAAGTGTTGCTCTTCCCTGGTGAGCTGAGGCTAGGTGGGCGCATGGAGCGTGAAGGCTGATGTTGTTCCGGGAGCCCTGTCCTCCCTTTCCCGACTCCTGGACCACTCTGGAATGTTCGGAAGCTCAGACCCATGACCGCCCAGGGTCACCATGCCAGCCCCTCTTGCCTGCCCCGGCAGGGCCCTGCTCAGTGATTTCCTGCCCGTCTCAGAGTCTTTCCTAAACAGCACTTGACAAATATTCAAACTCCTGTAGTGAGACTCTCCACCTGGGGCCTCTTACAGTGTCTACATTTTTAAATGTTCTTTTTTTTTTTTTTTTAAGCCTTTAAATGTGAAAGTTTTTACGTAATGCTCAAAGTTGCCTGTTATGTATAATAAAATAATATATATATATTTTTAAAAAAGAAGAGAATATCACTAAGGAGCCAAACTCAGTGCTTCTAGTGGACTCCAATGACCCTGGACATCTCTCTACAAAGAGCAACCAGGCATTTCATGGAATGTCAAATAAACAGTTAGAAGAGAGACAAACTGTACCACTTAATTATACACTTTTTTTTAATTTAATGCTATTTTTTTTTAAACGTCAAAGCTTGAAAGTCTGTTTTCAACTGCCAAGAATTACATATATAGCAAAAACATGCTACCACATTAGGTGATGTTTAGGAGACTTACTTGGATGTTGCAGGTTTTACAAAACTGCTTGATTTTCCCAGCGGAGATGTCTGGATCATCGTAGCATTCTCTGCATTCATACATTGCAAGGCCCCCACATATCCGGCACTGCCTAGGGGCTGAAGTGGGGGGTGGGGTGGAAAGAAGCATTTAAAGGACATTTAAAAATGAAACTGGGGGAGTCTGGGCAGTAGCGCAGCGGTTAAGCACACGTGGCGCAAAGCGCAAAGTAAGGATACCGGTTCGAGCCCCCGGCTCCCCACCTGCAGGGGAGTCGCTTCACAAGCGGTGAAGCAGGTCTGCAGGTGTCTATCTTTCTCTCCCCATCTCTGTCTTCCCCTCCTCTCCCCATTTCTCTCTGTGCTATCCAACAATGACATCATCAACAACAATAAAAACAAGGGCAACAAAAGGGAAAATATAATAAAATTTTTTTTAAAAAATGAAATTGGGTTCTTATGCATTGTAACATGTGTGCTCAAGCAGGCACACCACCACCCAGCCCCTTATAAATAACATTCTAGACTATTTTCACTCAAAAACAAAACTTACATTAATGAAAATTTAAGGATAAAAGAAAGCATAAGGAAGAAATAGAAATCTGAAAGCACTCACACTCTCAGTTAGCACAATAGATCCAGTCACTGTCAACAGAATCCTGAATTTTCTCCAGTAATTGTGTATCTGCATATTTACATGATTCTTATGTGTGTGGTCTTCCTTACAAGAAGCATCAATATACTTACCTTTTCATTTAACATTATATTATGGCCACATTCGTACATACTGGTTTCCAAACACGAGTTTTAGTGGTAGCACTTTTGTTGTTATACCATAATTCATTTAATAATTCTTTTTTTTTTTTAAGTTGCCAATGGGGTTATAATGGGGGCTCAGTGCCTGCATGATAAATCCACCAATCCCAGTGGTGGGATTTTTTTTTTTTTTTATAAAGACAAGGAGAAATTGAAAGGGGGAAAAGAGAGGTAGAGGGAGAAAGAGAGACACCTACAGCACCGCTTCGACACTCATGAAGTTATCCTCCCTGCAGGTGGGGACCATGAGCTTGAACCTGGGTCCCTGTGTTTGGTAATATGTGCTCTACTGGGTGTGCCACCTCCTGGGTCCAACTGTTCTACTTTTTAATTTCTAACACTTTTTCTTCCTTTCTTCCTTCCTTCCTTTCCTTTATTTATTTATTTATAACCAGAGCACTGCTAAGCTCTGACTTATGGTGGTGTAGAGAACTGAATCTAGGCCTCTGGAGCCTCAGGCATGAGTCTCTTTGCATAACCATTATGCTATGTACCCCCAGCCTACTTTCTAATTTCTTATGCTGGTAACACTCAATATACCTGCATATAAAATATGCATATACACCTGCAATTATTCTCTCACTGAAATTACTAGCTCTGTATTTCCAGGTTCTTCACATACTGAGCTGCCTCACAGAAGTGTTATAATTGAGGGGGCCAGGCAGTGCTGCTCCTGGGTAAGCATATACATTACAGTGCACAAGGACCCGAGTTCAAGCCCCTGGTCCCCACCTGCAGAGGGAAATCTGTATGAGTGGTGAAGCAGTGCTACAGGTGTGTCTCTGTCTACATCCCTCTGTTATCTCCCCCTCCCTTCTCAATTTATGTCTCCAATAATAAATTAAAAATTTAAACTGTGGGGGGATTCAGGTCCTAGAACATGATGGGAGAGGACCTAGTGGGGGTTGTATTGTTATATGGAAAACTAGGACACGTTATGCATGTACAAACTATTGTATTTACTGTCGACTGTAAAACATTAATCCCCCAATGAGGAAATTTAAAAAAATGTAGAACAAAATCTTTTTTAAAAAGTGTTGTAATCAGGGAGAATGCCTTGACAGACCATTTGTGAATAATAAACAAAAATGAAAAAAATATATATATGATACTTACTGTCTTCAAGCAAATCTGTTATATTTAATTCCAGAGATGGGAAAATTTTCTTGAAAAGTTTAAAATCTTTTCCAAATCGAGGCATCTGAATAATCAGACAGGAGGGTGCCTAAAAAATAGAGAGAGAAAGAGATTTTCCAAATCTATGTGTTGAAAAATAAATTCTCCCTATAAAATTGAAATGGTCATGGCTGTCAAACCAAACAGTGGTTGACAGATTTGCTCATGGAGGTAGACTGCAAAGACAGGGCGCCAATAAACCAACAGACTTCAAGTAGGCCAAGGCCCCTCAGACACAGACACTCAAAGGTCGAGCAGCTTGACAAATCTTGGTCTCAAATAGTGTGATGACTATCAAAAGTGGTGCCCTACTTTGTGTTTATATTTAATAAGGATTTGGAGGAAACTTCTCATGCAGGTATAATAAAGAAATTGTCATCAATAAAGACCTTATGTTTCTTTATTATTATTAGTGATTAAATAATGACCGATAAGACTGTAGGTTAAAAGTGTGTAATTCCACACAATTCCCACCACCATAGTGCCATATCCCCTCCCCTCTGTTGTATGTTTCCCTATTCTTTATCGCTCTGGGAGTATGGACCAAAGATCTTCATGGGGAGCAGAAGGTGGGAGGCCTGGCTTCTGTAATTGCTTCTCTGCTGGACAAGGGCACTGACAAGTCGATCCATAGCCCCAGCCTGATCCTATCTTTCCCTAGTGGGGCAGGGGTCCGGGGAGGTGGGGTTCCAAGACATATTGGTGAGGTCAATTGGATTTTAAAGCAATTTTTTAATCTACTGACTATCTCAAGACTCCTAAGGACTTTCACTTAAAATACAGTAACCAATTATCACTAACCTCTGCAAATTTCAGGTTGCTGTTGATAAAAGACCATTCCAAAAGCTGCTGGATTGTAGGAACTCCAACTTTCTCATTTTTTTCCATAAAAATTTGATAGAAGTAACAGTCTTGTACCTTTTGACCTGCTGATCTAGAAATATAAAAAAATACCATTTATTTGTTGAAATGCTAAAACTGTAATGCTATTTTAACTGATACTACTACGACTACAGATTTCTACATGGCTAAGTTATAAATTCTTTAGTTAATTACAGTAGTTTCTAAGTAATTCTCTAAGATTTTCTAGGTATACTTATACTTAATGCCATGCCTGAATAAATATTTATGTATTATATCTTATCACAATTTCTAAAAAAAGTATCAAACTATAAATTAAATATTGTCCACCTTTTCTGTTATCTAACATTTAATGCTAGCATCAAACATCACTTAAGAAACAAAATGAGTAAATAGTATGTTAGCATATTGTCAAGAGAGAAACTTAAAATATTAAAAGGTGGATCATGTACACTGTGAATGCTCTATCTGGAAAGATCAGTGAATTAGAGCATCTCACAAGAACTACCACATTCACTTCATGGCTTTCATTCAAGACAGTACAGAAAAGAAACCAACTCATAAACCTTGGCACAAGAGCTAGTTTAACAGTAGATTAATTACAGCCAACATCATACTCAATGGTGAAAAACTGGAAGCATTTCCCCTCAGATCAGGTACTAGACAAGGCTGCCCACTATCACCATTACTATTCAACACAGTGTTGGAAGTTCTTGCCATAGCAATCAGGCAGGAGCAAGGAAGTAAAGGGATACAGATTGGAAGAGAAGAAGTCAAACTCTCCCTATTTGTAGATGACATGATAGTATACATAGAAAAACCTAAGGAATCCAGCAAGAAGCTTTTGGAAATCATCAGGCAATACAGTAAGGTGTCAGGCTACAAAATTAACATTCAAAAGTCAGTGGCATTCCTCTATGTAAACACTAAGTTAGAAGAAGTTGAAATCCAGAAATCAGTTCCTTTTACTATAGCAACAAAAACAATAAAATATATAGGAGTAAACCTAACCAAAGAAGTGAAAGACTTGTATACTGAAAATTATGAGTCACTACTCAAGGAAACTGAAAAAGACACAAAGAAGTGGAAAGCTATTTTATGTTCATGGGTTGGAAGAATTATCATCATCAAAATGAATATACTACCCAGAGTCATCTACAAATTTAAAGCTATCCCCATCAGATTCCAACCACATATTTTAGGAGAATAGAACAAATGCTACAAATGGTTATCTGGGATCAGAAAAGACCTAGAATTGCCAAAACAATCTTGATAAGAAAGAACAGAACCAGAGGCATCACACTCCCATATCTCAAATTGTATTATAGGGCCATTGTAATCAAAACTGCTTGGTACTGGAACACAAATAGACACACTTACCAGTGGAATAGAATTGAGAGCCCAGAAGTAAGCCCCCACACATACGGACATCTATCTTTGGCAAGGGTGCCCAGACTATTAAATGGGGAAAGCAGAGTCTCTTCAACAAATGGTGTTGGGAGAAATGGGTTGAAACATGCAAAAGAATGAAACTGAACCACTATATTTCACCAAATACAAAAGTAAATTCCAAGTAGATCAAGGACTTGAATGTTAGACCAGAAACTATCAGATACTTAGAGGAAAATATTGGTAGAACTCTTTTCTGCATAAATTTTAAAGACATCTTCAATAAAATGAATCCAATTACAAAGAAAACTAAAGAAAGCATAAACCTTTGGGACTACATAAAATTAAAAAGCTTCTTCACAGCAAGAAACCACTACCCAAACCAAGAGACCTCTCACAGAATGGGAGAAGATCTTTACATACCATGCATCAGACAAGAGGCTAATAACCAAAATATATAAAGAGCTTGGCAAACTGAACAACAAGAAAACAAATAACCCCATTCAAAAATGGAATAAAACACTCTGGGGTGGGTGGGTGAGAGAATACAGGCCCAAAAAGGATGACAGAGGACCTATTGGGGGGGGGGTATTGTTATATGGAAAACTGGGAAATGTTATGTATGTAAAAACTATTATATTTATTGTTGAATGTAAAACATTAATTCCCCAATAAAGAAATTTAAAAAATAGAAAAAAAAGAGGCTAATAACCAAAATATATAAAAAGTTTGCCAAACTAAACAACAAGAAAAACCCCATCCAAAAATGAAGAGAGGACATGGACAGAATATTCACCACAGAAGAGATCTAAAAGGCCGAGAAACATATGAAAAAAATGCTCCAAGTCTTTGATTGTCAGAGAAATGCAAATAAATATGACGAGATACCACTTCACTCCAGTGAGAATGCCATACATCAGAAAAGGTAGCAGCAACAAATGCTGGAGAGGTTGTGGGATCAAAGGAACCCTCCTGCACTGCTGGTGGGAATGTCAATTGGTCCAACCTCTATGGAGAACAGTCTGGAGAACTCTCAGAAAGCTAGAAATGGACCTACCCTATGATCCTGCAATTCCTCTCCTGGGGATATATCCTAAGGAACCCAACACCCATCCAAAAAGATCTGTGTACACATATGTTCTTGGCAGCACAATTTGTAATAGCCAAAACCTGGAAGCAACCCAGGTGTCCAACAACAGATGAGTGGCTGAGCAAGTTGTGGTATATATACACAATGGAATACTACTCAGCTATCAAAAATGGTGACTTCACCATTTTCAGCTGATCTTGGATGGACCTTGAAAAATTCATGTTAAGTGAAATAAGTCAGAAACAGAAGGATGAATATGGGATGATCTCACTCTCAGGCAGAAGTTGAAAAACAAGATCAGAAAAGAAAACACAAGTAGAACCTGAACTGGAATTGGTGTATTGCACCAAAGTAAAAGACTCTGGGGGTGGGTGGGTGGGGTAGAGAACACAGGCCCAAAAAGAATGACAGAGGACCTAGTGGGGAGGTGTGCTGTTATATGGAAAACTGGGAAATGTTACACATGTACAAACTATTGTATTTACTGTTGAATGTAAAACATTAATTCCCCAATAAAGAAATAAAAAAAAAATTACTTGAGTGATCAGTAGACAAAAACAGTGTTATTCTATATGATATATATGGTTCTGTCTCACAGACTAGGTTAAAATAAGACCCTTTTGAGGGTTTTTTTTAAAAAGATTTTTATTTATTTATTAATGAAAAAGATAGAAAGAGGGAGAGAAAGAACCAGACATCACTCTGGTACATGTGCTGCCGGGGATTGAACTCAGGCCCTCATGCTTGAGAGTCCAATGCCTGCACCACCTCCCTGACCACCTTTTGAGGGTTTTTAATTTAAATAAAAAATTAATTAAAACATTCATTTAAATTACAAAATTGTTTATATGCTCTTTTTATAAGAAAAGTATACTCAATAGCATTGCTACTGGTGTCAACAACTTAAAATACAAATGTATATTAGATTCATTACTCAAGTTAAAATAGGATACTATGGATAGGTCAAGGATTAAAATCAATTTCTGTTTAGTAACTTAGCATAATAAAATTCCTACACAAATACTATACGGAGTGGCCACTAAGGAAATCATTTCTACAGAATGGGAACAGTAAGGTGAGGATTTTCTATTTTTTCCAATGCTTTCATAATAATGTGAATATTACCTTACTTGCAGGCTTGCAAAATAGCTCATCTGAATAGTGTGTCTGCCTTGCCATGCAAACAATCCAGGTCCCATCCCAGCCCCCACTACACTGGAGTAAGATTCAGTGCTGTGGGCTCTTTTCTTCCATCTCTTTCCCTCTATCTTAAAAGGTCATTTCAGAGCAGTGAAATCTCAGTGACAACAATATACAACTTACCTTATTTTTAACAGTGGTTCTACCCTTAAAATATGATGAAATAGGATATTCAAGAATTCTTCAGGATCTAGTGGGAAATTAAAAATCAAATAAATAAGAAAAATATTTATGTCATATTCCTATAATGATTTCACATTTCAGAACCAATTTTACTTTAAGAAACAGAATTATCGGGAGTCGGGCTGTAGTGCAGCGGGCTAAGCGCAGGTGGCGCAAAGCACAAGGACCGGCATAAGGATCCCGGTTCGAACCCCGGCTCCCCACCTGCATGGGAGTCGCTTCACAGGCGGTGAAGCAGGTCTGCAGGTGTCTTTCTCTCCTCCTCTCTGTCTTCCCCTCCCTCTCTCCATTTCTCTCTGTCCTATCCAACAACAACAACAATAATAACTACAACAATAAAACAACAAGGGCAACAAAAGGGAATAAATAAAATAAATATTAAAAAAAATTTTTAAAAAGAAACAGAATTATCAAGTTATTTTTAATACAGAAAACAAAGGATATATAAAAGCATGGTAAAATTATTTTCTAGGAAGTCGGGCGGTAGCATAGAGGGTTAAGCACACATGGTGCGAAGTACAAGGACCAGCGTAAGGATTCCTGTTCGAGCCCCAGGCTCCCTACCTGCAGGGGAGTCACTTCACAGGTGGTGAAGCAGGCCTGCAGATGTCTATCTTTCTCTCCCCCTCTCTGTCTTCCCCTCCTTTCTCCATTTCTCTCTGTCCTATCCAACAACAACAACAATAATATCTACAACAATAAGGGCAACAAAAGGGAAAATAAATTTTAAAAAATTATTTTCTAATTTTGGTACAATTTTATTAGAACTGAAAAAGTATAATAGTTCACAGATAATTTTAATTTCTTTTGGGGTAGTTAAGAAAGTAGAATAAATGCACCAAAGTAAAAGACTCTGGGGTGGGGGTGGCTGGGTGGGTAGAATACAGGTCCAAGAAGGATGACAGAGGACCTAGTGGGGGTTGTATTGTTATATGGGAAACTGGGGAATGTTATGCATGTACAAACTATTGTATTTTCTATTGAATGTAAAACATCAATTACATTAAGCTTTTATACATTTCTAGTCAGGTGTGGAATCTGAGTAAGTTCAAGTATGAATAGGTTAAAACACTGCACAGAGTCACTCATTATCAGAGAAATGGAAATCAAGACAACAGTGAGATACCAGCTTACCACTTTAAGAACGGTCTACAACAAAAAGGAGAAACAAGCACGGGAGAGGATGTGAAGAGAAAGTAACCCTTTTACACTGGTGGGCATGTAAGTTGGCACAGTTTCTTTGAAAAATAGTTTAGAAAATCCTCAAAACATTTTTTTTTTAAAAAAATGGACCTGCCTTATAATCAGAAAATTTTTCTCCTAGGCATCTATCCAAAGAGATCTGTGTATGCCTATATTCACAGCAGTGCTATTTGTTAGGAACGTGATAACCACTACACCAGGGGACGTGACAGCAGTGCTATTTGTAACAGCAAAAGTTGAAAACTACCAGTACCCAGCAATAGATGAGTGGTTTAGGTAGTTGTGGTATATGTACACAATGGCATACTACACAACTATAAGAAATAATAAAGTTTTCTCTTTTTGCTAAAACATACATGGAACTAGAAGGGATCATTACTGAGTAAAGTAAGCCAGAGTGAGGAGGACAGACACTGGATGACATCATTCTCAGGTGGGATCTAAGAAGCAAAGCAAGGACCAATACAGGGTGAAGTCTCAATGGACTGAGTGGTCTATCCCAGCAGATCTTGTACTTGAGGAAATAGGAAATTCTTGAGGAACTATGAAATTGTACTTCTGTGATAACAATCCTGTAAATTAATATTTCAATAAAGTGATAGTAAAGTAAAAAAACTGCCTCAGCATAAATATAATTCTAGCCAGTCATTTTATAACTCCTTATTTATTTATTTGTTGGTTTATTTTCCAGAGCACTGCTCAGCTCTGGCTTATGTTGGTGTTGGACTGAACTTGGGACTTTGGAGCCTCAGGCATGAGAGTCTGTTTACATAACCAGTATTCTATCTATCTCCACCTGGTAACTCACCCCTGTACCCCCCTCCCTTTTTTTTTTTCTGTTTTGTTGTAACTCTCTTCATAAAGAGAAAATATATGTTTGAAAATGTGGATGGTTTAATGCAACCTTTTATCATTGAATGTAGAAAATTCCAAATATCATTGCTGGAAGGGAAGGAGAAAACTTTCTTCATTTAACCTACTAGAACCAGATAGCTTCAAAAAGGGGCTCTATCTTCTGTCATCATTCACATGGAGGACAGAGAAAGAATTTACAAAATTAAGAAAATGGTATGTTTCACGGAAAGGGATATCTAAATTAACAACCTCTCCCTCAAACTAGACAGATGAACAAATTGACCAATAATTTATCTATTAATTTAAGTTACTTTTAATGCATTTATTATTAGTTATTGTTATTATTGTTGTTGTTGTTGTTGTTGTTATTTGCCAGTAAGGTTATCATTTGGTGCCTGAACTACGAATCCACCGCTCGTCGCGGCCATTTTTTCCTTTTTGTTGTTGTTCTTGTTGTTGCTGGATAGGACAGAGAGAAATTGAGAGAGGAGGGGAAGACACCTGCAGACCCGCCCCACCGTTTATGAATTGGCCCCCCTGAAGCTGGGGAGCTGGAGGCTTGAACTGGGATCCTTGCTCCAGTCCCTGTGTTTCGTACTATGTGCGCCACCACCAGGTCCTCTAATGCATATATTATAATGAAGACAGTCACCTTTTTCTTCAGAGGTAAATCCTGATGCAGCTTCAACTTTTTCAAGTATTTTCCTCAGTTTCATAATCTTTGTTGCACACACATATCCATATCTTTATTAATAAAAACAATTCATTAATACTGGCATACATGTCAAACATTTTTATAACCATACATTTCAAATATAGAACTCCAGTAAGTCTTAAATCAACAGGCCAGACAACTCTTTTAAAAAATATATACAGTTTACAGATTTGAGGTTTACAAGATTTAAAAGCCACAAGCAGAATTATCTTGAACAATAAAAACAGCTATCATATATTAATTTCAGAAGAGAATGTTTTCCATTTGAGTAAAGTTTGTAAGATGTACTGTAAAAAACAGAATGAAATTTTGAGGGAGCAGGTGAGATAGCATAACAATTATAGAGAAAAAAAAAAACTTCCATGGCTGAAGCTCCAAAGTCCCAGGTTCCATCTCTTGTACCACCATAAACCAGAGCTAAGCAGTGCTCTGGTCTCTCTCTCTTCCTTTCTTGTCCTCTCTGTATATCGCATTAAAATAATATATATATATATATATTTTTCTTTTTTAAAAAAAGAAAATTTAAGAGCAAATCCTTTTAATACTAGAGAACAAGATAACAACAGGGGCCAGGCAGTGGAGCGCCCTATTGCGCACGTTACGCTTGAGGACCCAGGTTTGAGTCCCTGCTCTCCACCCTCAGTGGGGAGGCTCCACTAGTGATGAAGCAAGTCTGCAGGTGTCTATCTTCCCCTCTCTCTCCCTCTCTCTGTCCCCCTACCACTCTAGATTTCTTTGTCCAACCTGATAATAATAATAATAGTAATAATAATAATAATAGAAAATGGCTACTAGGAGAAGTGGATTCATAGTGCCAGCACTGAGCCCCAACAATAACCCTGGTAACAACAACAACAACAACAAAAATTAAAAACTGTTTTAAACAAAAAAATTAAAATAACAATAAAGGAAGAAAAAGAAATTGAGTAGTCTTGAAAATCTGCCATCAAACCCAATAGTTTCACGTATGGCATTTCCTCATTTTTGCTAGATACAAAACACAATGAACAGGTTAACCATAAATCCTGAAGAGCATTCAGATTCTAAAAATGACTTAAGGGGCCAGGTGGTGGTACACCTGATTGAGCACACACATTATAATGCACAAGGACCCAGGTTCAAGCCCCTGGTCCCCACCTGCAGGGGGAAAGCTTCACAAGTGGTGAAGCAGTGCTGCAGGTGTCTCTCTATCTCTCTCCCTTTCTTTCTTTTTTTTTTTAAATTTTTATTTATAAAAAGGAAACAATGACAAAACCATAGGATAAGAGGGGTATAACTCCACACAATTCCTACCACCAGAACTTCATATCTCATCCCTTCCCCTGATAGATTTCCTATTCTTTAACCCTCTGGAAGTATGGACCCAGAGTCATTGTGGGCTGCAGAAGGTGGAAGGTCTGGCTTCTGTAATTGCTTCCCTGCTGAACATGCGCATTGACAGGTTGATCCATACTCCCAGCCTGTTTCTCTCTTTTCCTACTGGGGCGGGTCTCTCCCTTTCTATCTCCCTCTCTCCTCTCAATTTCTCTCTGTCTCTATCCAATAATAAATAAACAAATAAAGAATATAAAAAATTTCAAAAAGGAAAAACACAAGGTCAAGACCTTTGAAGATATTGAAATAGAGATTTCAAACAAAACTAGTGTCAGCAAAACAGCTCAGTTGGATAGTGGGCTTCTCTGTTATAGGCATGACCCAGGTTCCAGTTCAGTACCCACCACACTGAGGAAAGCTTCGGCACTATAGTGTCTTTCCTTTTTTTTTTTTCTCCCCACTATCTCTATCTTTTTAAAAAAATTTTATTTTGGCCTCCAGGATTATTGCTGAGGCTCTATGAATCCACTGCTCCTGGAGGGTATATTTTTCCATTTTGTTGCCCTTGTTTTATCATTGTGGTTATTATTGTTATTGATGTCACTGTTGTTGACAGTGAGAGGAGGGGAAGACAGAGAGGGGGAGAGAAAGAGAGACACCTGCAGACCTGCTTCACCGCCTGTGAAGCGACTCCCCTGTAGGTGGGGAGCTGGGGGCTCAAACCGGGATCCTTAAGCTGGTCCTTGCATCTTGCACCATGTGAGCTTAACCCAATGTGCTACTGCCTGACTCCCCTCTATATCTTTTTCTATCTGAAGTAGTAAAGTCCTAGTGATGACCAAAAAATTAAAAATAAAAATAGTTGCCAAAAAACAAATATGATTTTAACCCACACACAAGGAATCATGATTACAACAGGTTATCTGACAATTTTTTCCCTCTGGCAGGGAACAAAATATTATGTAAGTATGATTTTTAACTTGCTAGGCGACATCATCTAAATAATATGTACATTTATGGTATTAGGAGTATTTCAACTCTCTTGTTCTGACATCGACTACATGGGAAGATTGTAAGTGAAAAAATTGCATGTGACCCCTTAATTTTGGTCTGTACTCCCAGAGGGGGTAAATATTAGGGGAAGATGACTAGAGGGCTCTGAACCCCAATTCCACTAGGACCAAAAATGTTTGTCATCAGGAATCTTTGTTTTTATACCTCAATGAAAGAGAAGATAATCTGGAAAACACCGAGGCACTGTTTGGCTTCTCTGAGAGGGGAGAGGAAAATGGACGGGTACTTGGAAGTAGTAGAAAGTGTAGGTGGACTTAGAAAGGAAGTGGAGGGTCAGAGAAGGGAAAGAAATGGACATATACACACACAGACAGATTTAGATATACAGTCAACCTGTATCTGGGATCTTGGGAAAACTATTGTAGGAGGGGAACAAGACACAGAATTCTGGTGGTGGGAATGGTGTGAAATTAGACCCCTATTATCTTATCATTTTGTAAATCACTATTAAATAATTTTTAAAAATCTCATCTGATAAAACAATTGGAGAAAAAAAATCAAGATTAAAATATAAAGCCGTTTTTCCATTAAGAATGTATTTATTTATCTAGTTATCTTGGTTTCTTCTTCTTCTTCTTTTTTTCTTTTTACCAGAGAACTGCTCAGCTCTGGCTTATGGTGGTGTGAAAAAGGAGGGTGGGGATGGGGGGGGGGGGAGTGAACCTGGGACTTGACAGATCCTCAGGCATCAGAGTCTGTTTGCATAACCATTGAGCTATCTACCCCACCCCATCCCGGCTGGGTTTCTTTTTTCTTAGTGATTTAATAATGGCTTGCAAGATTATGAGATTACAAGGTATAGTTTCACATTATATCCACCTCCAAAGTGCTTCATTGCTCTAGGCTAACACTTTTTTTTTCTTTTCCAAAGATCTGAATTATGTAGTAGAAGCTACCATACTATAAGCTTTTCATTTTTTTTTAAATATAAAGATTAAGAGAAACATTGGGAGAGAGAGATAGAATATAAAAAGAACACACAGCACTAAAGCTTTCTCTAGAGCAGAGGGGGGTGGGCTTGAACCTGGGTCACATTCATAGCAAAATATGCTCTCTCCCATGTAAGCTATCTTGCCAACTCCATCACTAAGAATTTAAACAAAAAATGTGAGGAAACTTACTTTCTTGTAACTTTCATAATTGTGTCAGATTGTAGGTTATTCTGAATGTTCAGCACATTTCACAACTGCATTTTGGCCAAAATCGTTTATCAAGCTTATTTATTGGTGTTTGCTACCTGAGACATCTCTAGAGCTCCACAACCCACAGCAGCCTCCTTTCTTTCTTCCTTTCTTTTTACCTCTTTCTTTCTTTTTTCCTTTCTTCTTCTCTCTCTTTCTTTTTAAAGCTGAATAGCAGAAAGGCTGACAGGAGAGATACCTGCAGTATGGCTCCACTACTCAAGAAGCTTCCCTACTGCAAGTGGGTCCAGAATGTGGACTTGAACCTGGAGAAGTGTGTGTTCTTCTAGATGAGTCATCCCTTGGTCCCCAAACTATTCTTTTTTTTTTTTTTTAATTTTAGTTATTAAACAAGAAAAATGTCACAAAATTTTAATTTGCCTTAGTAAAAACATTTATATATATATATACCCTGTTCTTTATGTTCATAAAAATGGCTGGCTATATTTGTTTTGTAATCTGTGGTCCTAATGCTTCACAGTTTAGATTTTATAATGTAATGTTATCACCATCACTGTCACCATTTAGCAAACACCTTCTTAATGCTGCCACTGGGGCTTTACTGCTCTAGGCAGAGAAGAAGACAGAAACAGAGAGGAAGAACCCACAGCACCAAAACACCCTTCACTGTGGTGGGGGCCTGTCTAAGGGAAATCTAAATATAGTTCTTTAACAAAAAACACATATTAATAAAACATATCCCCTTTAAAAAAATTTTCTGAGACTTTTATTTACTTATTAATGAGAAAGATAGGAGGAGAGAGAAAGAACCAGCCATCACTCTGGTACATGTGCTGCCAGGGATTGAACTCAGGACCTCATGCTTGAGAGTCCGATGCCTTATCCACTGCGCCACCTCCTGGACCACTATAGCCCATGGTTTTTCATACAAAAGTGTTAACTCTGAATTCTAACTTTCAGGTAGAATTGAGTTCTTAAGAAGTCAAACTACATACACTGAATATGACATACTAAGTATATTTAGTGTCACAGTTATACTAGAATAAACAGTTTCAGAAGATAAGAAAGCATCACAGTGATTATGCAAAAGTCTTTCATGCCTGAGTCTCTGAATTTCTAGGTTCAATCCCAAAGACCCCCATAAACCAAAGCTGAGTAATACTGAGCAGTGCTGTGGTATAGTGCACACGTGCATATTATCTCTCAATTTCTCTTTCTCTCTCTCTCTGAATCTCTCAGTAAACTAAATAAAATATTAAAATAATATTTGCATAAATATTTAAAAGGAGATAATCCCATGTAAAACAGCAATTTCTGGAGAGAATATGGAGAAACTATGGGTAGAAATGCAAATTGGTGTAGCCCCTGTGAAAAACAGACTGGAGAGTCCTCAAGCAAATGCAAATAGAAATATCTTAAAAACCTGTACTACCACTCTTTAAGTCAATACCCAGAGGACAAGAAAACACATATTTGCTAGATTTTTAAATTAATGTTAATTATAAACCAGCAATATATCTTGGACTTACATTCTCAGAGGGTTAACAATTTCTGTCCTTAGTAGTTCTTGAGTTTCACTATAATATTCTACATCATTCTTTTCTTTGGGTCTAAGTAACACAGTGTCCAGAACAGAACTGAAAGCAAATAAGCTGTGAAATGAAAAATACACAAAAATGGATTTTTATCATACTGTAATCACATTGTTTTTCTGAAAAAATTAGTTAAGAGAATACAAAGTAAATAAAAGGGAAGTCTAGAGGTAACACACAAAATAGTGGTTTTCATTAACACAAATATCCAACACCTCTGATAAGATTCTCGTGGTTCAATCATCAAGGCCTAGAGATTCTTACAGGCAGACGTCAAGTAAACAAAACTATAGACTGACAGTGTTAAAGTATAAAAAATATATGTCGGTTTATTAAGAAAACCTCTTGGTAAATGATGAAAGGTCTAAGTCAAATGACAAATAGACCAGCCAAGCCAAACTATCCCCAATGTATAACCCACTGTCAATATCATTCTTTTCTTTCCTTGACAGTCCTTTGGCTTTCTTCAAATGCCAAAACCAGAGCCAACAAAATAGCTCACTTGGATAGTGCACTACTTTGTCATGTATATGACTCAGGTGCAAGCCTGGTCCCCACTGCATTAAAGGAAGCTTCAAGCGCTGTGATCTCTTGCATTCTCTCTCTCTGCCTCTCCTCCTCCTCTCTCTCTTTTTCTAAAACAAGAGCACTGCTCAGTGTACTGGGGACTAAACCTGGGACCTCAGAGCTTCAAATATAAACATCTTTTGTAGGGAGTTGGGCGGTAGTGCAGCAGGTTAAGCACAGGTGGCGCAAAGTACAAGAACAGGCATAAGGCTCCTGGTTCAAGCCCCCAGCTCCCCACCTGCAGGGGAGTCACTTCACAAGTGGTGAAGCAGGTCTGCTGGTGTCTTTCTCTCCCCCTCTCTGTCTTCCCCTCCTCTCTCCATTTCTCTCTGTCCTATCTAACGACAATGACAACAATAAAAAAACAAGGGCAACAAAAGGGAATAAATATTTTTTAAAAATCTTTTGTATAAATCATTATACTGTCTCCCCAGCCACCTCTTTCTCTACCATATAAATAAGCACATGCCAAAAACCACTCAAGAGTGACAAACAATGGTAAGTAGTTAACATCAAAGAAAAGGAACATTTGGTTAATAATAGATTTTTAACCAAGAAATTTAGAGAACATTGTATCAATACTGGAAAGCCTATTACTGTCAGCGTATCAGAGACTGACAGTAGTTTGCAAAAAAAAAAAAAAAAGAAGAAGAGAGGAAAAGAGAATAGAAGAAAAAGACCACAAACATTCTCTCTACCTTAACAATAATGCTAATGTTAATTAGCATTAACGTGATATTCTTCACCCTACATATAGACATCAGGTTACACTGGATTTCCTTGGCAGTACTGTTTCAATCTTCAGGGTGTAAAATTTCTTGCCACATTAAACTACTTCACTCTGGGGAGTCGGGCAGTAGTGCAGCAGGTTAGGCATGCATGGCGCCAAGAGCAAGGACCGGCGTAAGGGTACTGGTTCGAGCCCCCGGCTCTCCACCTGCAGAGGTGTTGCTTCACAGGTGGTGAAGCAGGTCTACAGGTGTCTATCTTTCTCTCCCCCTCTCTGTCTTCCCCTCCTCTCTCCATTTCTCTCTGTCCTATCCAGCAATGATAACATCAATAACAACAACAATAATAACTACAACAATTAAAAAGGGCAACAAAAAAGGAAAAAATAAATATTAAAAAATTTTTTTAAGTTATCTAAACTACTTCACTCTGAAATAACCACTTATACAAAAGCAACCCTGATTCTATTGCAAAAGATTTTTAAATTAGTTTGGGAGGATGTAGCTCAGTAGTAGGGTACTTGCTTCACATGCATGAGGCTCTGGGTTTGACACTCAGCACCACAAATCCTTTCTTAAAGTTAAAAAAGTAAAAAAGAAGAAAAAAAAAACTAGTTTTGAGTGCTTATATTTAGTAAAAGAAATACAAATACCAACCAAAGATTTACTGCCAGTCATATTATTTGATTGACAGATAGACTTACTCTGTTAAAGTCACATGCTTTCCCAAATAGCTCCAGAAAACCTGTTCCACTTTTCACACTATATAATTTACCTTTTAGTCCTTGTTAATTGCATTACTTCTTTCTCTTTCTCTCTCCCTACCTACACCTCCCCACCATCATCAGGCTTTTTATTCTCATCATCAGGCCTTCACTGTATCAAGGCTACCCTCAGTGAGTAGGGGTAGTTGGGCCTGAACCTGGTCTGTACACATGAACGCAGGTGTACCATCCAGGTGAGCTATTTGCCAACCATGCATTACTCTTCTAGATTAAGTTTGATAGAAGCACAAGAAATCCCATTCAAATGCTTCCGAGAAGCATACAGTGATATGCCATCTCCCTCTTTGCTAACTCTCAGTAATTGTCTCTTTTCAGAGATAGTTAGCAATTTCTTACAGACACACCACACACACACACACACACACACACACACACACACACAAAACCACTGAACCCATGACGACATTTATACCCACTATACTATGTTTAAACTTACCAAAACAAGGTTGAGTCTAAATAACAAGAATTATAATGACCCTGGATACCTTTCTTCTTTCCAATCATTATCTCTAAGCCTTCTTTTTCCATTTTTGGTGGAGTATTTTCTTCTACTACTTCACTTAAGTAGCCTCCAAACGCTAAAAAGATAATATTTTTCATTTTTTATATTTTGACACAAAATATGTCCCCTATTACCTTATAATCTTATAAGTCACTATTAAATCATTGATGAGAGTATAATGAAACAAAAAAATTAAAACAAAATGATTTTGAAAGAAAACAAAATATATCTCTCAGAACTAAGTCAAGGTATGGTATGACTAATTACTATTCAGTTTGGCTTATAAAAAGTACTATTTGTCAATCTCAACCTCACTTCCTCCACAATTTTTTAAAAAATAGATTTTATTCACAGGGACTTTTTGTCCAGTTAAAAAAAAAGACTGCTAAGAATGAGTAAAAACCCTTTCAAACATAACAAAAAAATTGTATTTTTTTAAAAAAATAAATGTAGCTTAGATCTACCTAATCCAAAAAAGAATCACCACTACAGTCCAAAACTGGCCAGGGACAGCCTCTGGAAACTATCACTTGTAGAAATTATGGGAAGATCTGTCTTCCATCAATCAGTCTAAAGTGACTTTATATGATCATGCTGACATACTGATAAGAAACACTCATTCGGGAGTCAGGCAGTAGCACAGCGGGTTAAGCACACCTGGCGCAAAGCACAAGGACCGGCTTAAGGATCCCAGTTCGAGCCCCAGCTCCCCACCTGCAGGGGAGTCGCTTCACAAGCAGTAAAACAGATCTGCAGGTGTCTTTCTCTCCCTCTCTCTGTCTTCCCCTCCTCTCTCCATTTCTCTCTGTCCTACCCAACAACGACAACATCAATAACAACAATAACTACAACCATAAAAACAACAAGGGCAACAAAAGGGAATAAATAAATATATATATATAAAAGAAAGAAACACTCATTGATGTACTGGGGCAATGCACTGAGAGGGAAGTCAGTGCTGAAAAAGAGGGTCATGTCTCAATTTCTACCTCCTGTGTTGTTGAAAGTCAAATTCCTGAGATACACAGGAAAAGCAAACCTCACATTCTTCCTGGATAAGTATCAAATACTGCTTTTCCTGAATAGTATTTTTTTTTTAAATGTCAGGATAGGGGGCTAGGAGGGAGGTGACACAACTGGTTGAGAGCACACACTGCCATGCCTAAGGACCTGGGTTCAAACCCCTGCTCCCCACCCACTTAAGGAGCAGCAATATGGTGCTGCAGGTACCTATCTTTCCCTGCCCTCATTACCTCCTCCCTCCCATCTCAATTTCTCTATTTTATCATATAAAATAGAGTGAAGAAGAAAAAAGGTCACTGGGCCCAGTGGATTCATATGGCAGCACTGAGCTCCAGTGATAACCCCGGTGGTAATAAATAAGTAAATAATAAATAAGTCAGGATACCTGTAAATGTCTTTTAAATCGAGTAACAATATTCTCTTACTTGAAAGCAAGACAAACACTGGCAATATAAATATTTAAAGACTGTCACTGACATCTATTCCAAAATGGCATGAGGTTAGGACTAGAGTCATTCCCAAGTGCTAAGTAAATGAAAGGCACTCCCATACCTAAGGAGTTACAGCGTTCGATCTGATTGGAGACTGGCTGCAGGGAGGCAAACCTAGAATCGGGCCTGCAGCTCTTCAGTTTAACAAACAGGGCCTTCTTCATGGCACAGGTGAAATACCGAGTGCCCCGAAAGGTCCCATCTGTGCAGCCCGCACATTCGTCTTCCTGAAAAAGAAAGACCTTGATATGCATTATTCTACACCTTGCGAAAGTAGTAGACAGTCAGCTAGGGTTTCCAAGACTTGTTCCAAGTTTTACCCTTTCTCAAATTCCCTCTTCGCGCCTGTACTGAGAACTCGATCTGAAAAACGGGGAGAACTACTTTTCCTTCTACCCACAGCTAACAACTTGATAAATTAATTCCCTGGATTAGCATGAAGCACAAATCACTGATTTAACCTTCCTAAACTCACTGACTCCTACGCCGGTTCACAGATAGTAAAATCAGTATGGGTGGTATTAATCTTAACAAAAAGGGTAGTATCCACTAACATGCAAGCAGAGAAAAAAAAAACATTTAAATTAGAGCTGAATGTACTCTCCTCTCCTCATTATGATATGTCAAACAATATACTTTGCTAATCTCCAAAGGGAAATCTTTTGCTGCTTCCAAAAAGTCAGAGTATATCTAAAGATGAAAAACTTAAAAGTCAATTGTATGAGTAATTAAAACTGACTGGAGGAGCGAAGCTGAGGAAGAAAAATAAAAGCTGGTAAGAAGAGGGCTGGGCAGTGGTACCACCAGTAAAGCAAACATGTGACCATGCACAAGGACCTGGGTTCAAGCCCCCAGTCCCCACCAGGAGTGGGAAGCTTCACGAGCAGTGAGGAAGTACTGACTGTCTCTCTCTCTCTCTCTCACCCCTCTTCCCTTTCAATTTCTCTGTCTCTAGCCAAAAATAAGATAGTTTTTAAAAATATTTTTTAAAATAAAAGCTGAGAAAAGACTTGCTTTTCTTGCTATATTCTGTATATGAGCCTAAACATATCAATCTAAAGTCTATTTTCATTCCTTGAACACAGAGCAATTAACATTAGGAAGAAGTTGAGCAAAGGCTTAATGGGAGGGAAAGCAAGTCAAGCAATGGTGATAAAAACTTTTCTCCATTGATGGTTTTTGTAACAAATAGAACATTTCATCAAAAAGTACAAAATGGGAGAAGAGTTCACCAAAACTGCAGAGAGAAAAGAACTTCCAGCTTGAGGTAAAAAACTACATTACCAGTTCCAGTCCAGCTAGTACTTCATTGAGTCCTGGTGGCTGACCGATCCAACGGATCACCCCATAGAAAGGCGGATTCTCTTTCACTTCGGCCAGTGAGCCTACTTCAAGACCATGTGAGTTACCCGGCGGTAGAGCCAAGGGTGGGCTCTCCTGGACAGGTGCGTTGTTCAGCTCTCCCATCACAGACTGGACTGAAAGAGAGAGTGGGCTGTGGCCGATACTTCCATTGGTATTGGGTATCTTTGTCAGGCTGAATGGTAAAGAGTGAAATCTGTTCTCACTGGACAATGAGTTCATGGAAGGAGGCTGTAGTGGTGGTGAAGCACCGCCAAACTCTGGCGAAATCTCTGTAAGTGATTTTGCAGGGTCTTCAGCAACTATAAGAAATATTTGGAATTAGAGAAAATTATTTGAGAAGATAACATACATCTTCTATCTCTATAAACTGGTAACACACAGCTACTCTGTTGGACCTCTCTTGTATGACTTACAGAAACATCACACATTTCATATCTCAGAAATGTTGCTATTCTTCTCCACATCTCTTTTTCTTTGAGAAAATAAGATTTCACTATGAGAGGGGGAGGAAAGAGAGAGTTCTGTTCCTACTTATGCAGCTTTAGAGACTGGACCCAGGGCGTCACATTAGCAAGTCCTGCACTCTATCTACAGAATCACCTCCCAGCCTCCAAATTTTTCTACCTGAGCAAATGGTATCCAACTGTTCAAAGCAAAGGCCACATATTATTGACAGTAGCATATAGGCTGTATTTTTTATCCATAATTACAAACCAGTATATAAAGATATCAAAAAATATCAAAGATCTTTATAAATAACTAATGGATCAAAGAAGTAATCATGTAATGTGTAAAATAAAGGAGAAATGAATGACAAAGAAAGAAATAAGAACTACTATAGAGCACAACCAAAATAATACTTATAAAGGAGACATGCAGACTTAATAACTAATTTCAGAAAAAAATGTAGTATTTACAAGCTCAACATATGACCTGAGGTTTTAATGAGGAACACAAAAGCCCCCTCAAATAGTCAAGAGGAAAGAATAAGCAAACAGACATTTAGGAGAAAACAAACGTGAAAAAGAGAGCCCAAACCAAAAGCTTTGGCTTCAGATGGCTCAGACAGCTGCCAGGCAGGCACTGCAGACCAGTGAGGAATAAATGGTCGTAGGATACTAGTTTTCTGTATTTTTTTATAATTCTTTTTAAAATTTATTTGTTAGAGACAGATAGAAATCAAGAGGAAGGGGAGTCGGGCTGTAGCGCAGCGGGTTAAGCGCAGGTGGCGCAAAGCACAAGGACCGGCATAAGGATCCCGGTTCGAACCCCGGCTCCCCACCTGCAGGGGAGTCGCTTCACAGGCGGTGAAGCAGGTCTGCAGGTGTCTATCTTTCTCTCCTTCTCTCTGTCTTCCCCTCCTCTCTCCATTTCTCTCTGTCCTATCCAACGACAACAACAATAACTACAACAATAAAAAAACAAGGGCAACAAAAGGGAATAAATAAATAAAATAAATAAATAAATTTTAAAAAAAGAAATCAAGAGGAAGGGGGATGTAGAGAAGGAGTGAAACAGAGACATTTGCAGCACTGCTTCACTACTTGCAAAGCTTTCCCTCTGCAGGTGGAGACTGGAGGCCTGAACCTGGGTCCTTGTGCACCGTAACATGTGCACTCAACCAGGTGTGCCACCACCTGGGCCCCCAGTTTTCCATATTTTGCTTGAAGTTTAACCTGAACTCCTATATTACATTATATATAAAAATCATTCCAGGTGCATGGTATAATGGTTATGCAAAAAATACTTTCATGCCTGAGGCTCTGAGACCTGCTGGGTTAAATGCCCACCCAGCACCCCCACCAGCTAGAGAAGTGCTCTTGTCTCTCTGTATCTTTCCTCTGGACCTCTCTTATTAAAATAAGTAAAAAACTAAAAGAAAATTAAGAGCTATATATTAATAGGCATCAGACAGTATGAAAATGTGAGGTATAAATATAGAGAAAATATTTATTGAACACATAATGTAACAAAAGATTAGGACTCACTCGACTCGAAAATAGCTTATAATTCAATGAGAAGGCTACCCAAAATAATTAGATGAATAAAGACTCAAAAAAAAAAAAAAAAAGACAACTCTAGAAGAAGTTAAAATCACTGATAAGAAATCAGTAAAGGGCGATGGGTGGTGGCACACCCAGTTAAGTGCACAGATTACCAAGTGCAAGGACAAGGACGGGGGTTTGAGACCCTACTTCGCATCTGCATGGTGTCCCTTTCACAACCAGTGAAGCAGGTCTGCAGGTGTCTATCTTTCTCTTCCTCTTTCTATGACCCCCATTCTCTCTCAATTTCTCTTTGTTCTATCTAATAAAAATTAGAAATAGGTATGGTCCAGGAGGTGACGCAGTGGATAACACATTGGACTCTCAAGCATGAAGTCCTGAGTTCAATCCCTGGCAGCACATGTACCAGAGTGATATCTGGTTCCCCCCACCTCTTCTCCCTCTCCCTCCTCCTATATTCTTCATAAATAAATAAAATCTTTTTAAAAAATTAGAAAGAGGAAGAAAAAAAAAAGAAAAAATGATCACCTAGAACAGTGAATTCACAGTGCCAGCACTAAGCCCCAACAATAACCCTGGTGGCAATACAAAAAAAAAAAAAGAAATCAGTGAAAATGATTATTACTCTCACAAGTAAATAGATAAAAAGAAGTAAAAAAGAAAACAACATGACATGTTTCAAAAATTAAGAGTTCTTAGAATATTAGCTGTTTGGACGGGTGAAGAGGGAAAAAAATGTTACACAATGTTTATGGTAGTGTGAACTGCTATAGCTGTTCTAAAGAGTGTTTTGAGTTTGTTTCATAACGGAAAGATATGCCAATTCCATTGACCTAGTAATCTCACTCCAAGTTATATATGCCAGAACATGAACAGCAGAACTGGTTCTTTACCAGGAAAATAATAACAATGTAAAAGCCTATTAGTGGTAGAATGAATCATTACATTGTGGTATATTCACATATTCCACTGAAAATAAAGTAGAATGCTATATAGCAACGAAAATAAACACACTATGATCCCATAATATAAGTTAGATCAATCTTAGGGACATAATGGTGGGGAGAGGTAGATAGCCTAATGGCAAGGAAACTCTCATGCCTGAGGCTACAAAGTCCCAGGTTCAATACCTCACTCCACCACTACCAGAGCTGAGCAGTGCTCTGGTTAAGGGGAGCCAGGGAGATGAATACAATTCTAAGGTAAGGAAATTGACGCAATATTTATAGAATCTGATTCCTTGTTTATAAAGCTCAAGATCTGCAGAACTAGCAACATGTTTAAATATTTAAAGAGCCAGTTAGAATGAAAACCAAGAGCATGATAAACACTATAAAGAGGACGGTAACCCAGGTAACCCAGAGGGAAACAGAAAAGATATTGGCACAAGTGAAAGTCTCGGAGATTTCAAAGGTAGTGATAATTTTCTTAAAGTGAACAGTGACCATATGAGTATTGGTTGTACTTTACATTTTCTTGTTTGTTATGCCATATTATCCATTCCAGATTCTTCAGTAATGATAATCTAAGATTTTTTATATTTATTTATTTTCCCTTTTGTTGTCCTTTTTTTTTTATTGTTGTTGTAGTTATTATTGTTGTTACTGATGTCATCATTGTTAGATAGGACAGAGAGAAATGGAGAGAGGAGGGGAAGACAGAGAGTGGGAGAGAAAGATAAGACACCTGCAGACCTGCTTCATCACTTGTGAAGTGACTCCCCTGCAGGTGGGGAGCTGGGGGCTCGAACCGGGATTCTTAAGCTGGCCCTCGCGCTTCGTCCCACATGCGCTTAGCCCGTTGCACTACTGCCAGACACCCATAATCTAAGATTTTTAAGTTATCCCGTTTCTCCCCATGTCCTCAACTCCCAAGACTAATACCCAAATCCATAAGGCAAATTCACTGCTTCTGGGGGATGGACAGTGGCGCACCAGGTTAAGCATGCATGGAGCAAAGTGCTAGGATAGGCGCAAAGATCCCCGTTTGAGCCCTAGGTCCCCCACCTGCGGGGGGGGGGGGGTGTCCACTTTACAAGTGGTGATGGTCTGCAAGTGTCTATCTTTCTCCCTTTCTGTCTTCCCCTCCTCTCTCGATTTCTTTCTGTCCCATCCAACAACAGCAGCAATAACAAAATAGAAAAAAATGGCCTCCAGGAGCAGTAGATTCATAGTGTAGGCACCGAGTCCCAGTGATAACCCTGGAGGCAACAACAACAACAAAAAAATTGCTTCTACTTGCAAAATGTATCTACTCGGAAGTCGGGCAGTAGTGTGGCAGGTTAAGCACACGTGGCGCAAAGCACAAGGACTGGCATGAGGATCGCTGTTCGAGCCCCTGGCTCCCCACCTGCAGGGGTGTCACTTCACAGGCGGTGAAGCAGGTCTGCATGTGTCTTTCTCTCCCCCTCTCTTTCTTCCCCTTCTCTCTCCATTTCTCTCTATCCTATCCAACAACGACGACATCAATAGCAACAACAGTAATGAAAGCTACTATAGCAATGAAAAAACAGGAAGGGCAACAAAAGGAAAAATAAATAAATAAATAATAAATTTAAAAAAAATTTTAAATGTATCTACTCCTCTTAAAGCCTGCTTTCATTTCCCTCATCTAAGTAAGCCACTGTCATCCTCACCCTGTACCTAGTCTCTTACCTGGTCTCTGACTCCTCCTTGACCCTCTCCAATCTATTGACCATACAACAACTAATTACTGAGAACAATTTAAGATGTAAGAATATGATCATATATCATTCAGCTACATAAATCTGTTCACTGGTTTTCCAGCATCTTTAGAATATTAAATGTCTGACCCAGACTTACTTGCAAGGTCCTAGATGACCTAGCTTCTACTTATCTATTCAAATTTCCTTCACATACCTCGCTTTCCGTTACTATTCCATAGTCATGGTGACCTGCTTCCTGTTCCAAATATACTTTCTCATCTCACAGTCTTTGTCCTTACAGTTCCTCTGCCTGAAATACTCTTCCCTAGCTCTTTCCTTGCTAGTTCATTCTCGTGTTTAGATCTCAACTCAAATACCCTGCCTTCTAAGAAATTTTTTTCCAAACCCTTTTACAGTAGCTGCCTTCCCACCAATTACTATCACGTTCATCTCCTTCATTGCATATGTTGCAAACTAACTACATTTATTGTCTGTCACACCACTTAGAATATAAGCATCATAAAATCAGTAATTTTGTTAAGAATTTGTCATGCTGGCCAACCTGACTTCCCTGGGCAGATGGCTTCACCAAATGGTCCTGGAACCCCACCTCCCCAGAGTGCTGCCCCACTAGGGAAAGATAGAAACAAGCTGGGAGTATGGATCTACCTGCCAGTGCCCATGTCCAGTGGAGAAGCAAATACAGAAGCCAGACCTCCTGCCTTCTGCACCCTATAATGATCCTGGGTCCATATCCCCAAAGGGATAAATAATAGGAAAGCTTCCAATAGAGGGGATGGGATACGGAGCTCTGGTGGAAGGAATTGTGTGAAATTATACCCCTCTTATCCTCTGGTCTTGTCGACCATTATTAAACAAATAAAAAAAAATGTCATGCTGACTGAATCCACTGCACTTGGTATAGCTATTAACACAAGAAAATGCTCAATATTTGTTTTTAAAATAATTTTGAAAATTACATGTAGAGAAAAGCTGCTTTTTAAAATTTTTTTAAAGATTGCTTTCATATTAAACTAATCCTTAACAATTATTTTTTTTCTTTATTGAGGGGATTAATGGTTTAGAATCTCCAGTAAAATACAGTAGTTTGTACATGTATTACATGTAGAACATTTCTCAGTTTTCCACACCCCCCCTACCCTGTCCTCCTCTGCCATCATGTTCCAGGACCTGAACTCCCCACCCCCACCCCAGAGTCTTTTACCTTGGTGCAATTCACTAACTCCAGTCCAAGTCCTGCTTTGTGTTTTCCCTTCTGTTCTTATTTTTCAACTTCTGTCTATGAGTGATATCACCCCATATCCTTCTCTTTCTGGATTATAGAGCTCATTATTTTTAATATTTTATTTATTTATTGTATAGAGAATTGAGAGTACAGAGGGAGACAGAGAGGGGGAGAGAGACTTCACCACTCTTGAAGCTTTCCCCAGGCAGGTTTGGACCAGGGCTTGAATTTGGGCCCTTGAGTACAATAATAAGTGCAATCAACCAAGTGTACCACCACCTTTTTATATGATAAAGATTAATGAGTCAATGTTCATTTATAACTAAATTTTGTTTTCTTATTAAAAGAAGAAAGCCTACTCTATATACGTTTTATCACTATGTATTTCCCAATTTATATCTTCTAGAACCAAAATTATTTTATGAAATTACTGTATAAGATCAGAACATGTTTTAACAATGTCAAGGTGTTTGGAATAGTTTACAATAAGGAAGTCACATTAAAATTAATGATATAAGGGGCCAGGGAGTAGCACACCCAGTTGAGCACATAACATAACCACACACATGGATCTGGGTTTGAGTTCCTACTCCCCCCTTGCAGGGAAGAGGCTTCAAAAGCAGTGAAATAGATCTGCAAGTATTTTTTTCTCTCTCCATCTCTATTTTCTTCTCCCCCTCTCAACTTCTCTTTATCCTATCTAATAAAAAGAAAAAGAAAAAAAAAACAGGCAGGATAGATAGTATAATGGTTATACAGAAGAAGAAGAAGATGGCTATACAAACAGACTCTCATGCCTAAGGCTCTAAATTCCCAGGATCACCACCACTACCACCACCACGATTATCATAAGACAGAGCTGAGCAGTGTTCTGGTAAAAAACAAATACTGGGCCAGGTGGTGGTGCACCAGTTGAACACACATAGTACAATAAACAAGTGCAAAGATCCTGGTTCAAGCCCCTGGCTCCCCACCTGCAAGGGGTTGCAGGTCTGCAGGTGTCTATCTTTCTCTCTCCCTCTCTACCTTCCCCTCCTCTCTCAATTTCTCTCTGTCCTATGAAAAATATATATTTAAAAAATGGCTGCAGGAGCAGTGGATTTGTAGTGCAGGCACTGAGCCCCAGCGATAACACTGGAAGCATAATAAGTAAAAAATGGCCACCAAGAGCAGTGGATTTGTAATGCCAACAAAGAGCCTCAGTGATAACTCTAGTGCAATTTAAGATAATAAAAATGAATGAATGAAGGCTAGAAATGGACCTACCCTATGATCCTGCAATTCCTCTCCTGGGAACCCAGCACACCCATCCAAAAAGATCTGTGTACACATATGTTCTTGGCAGCACAATTTGTAATAGCCAAAACCTGGAAACAACCCAGGTGTCCAACAACAGATGAGTGGCTGAGCAAGTTGTGGTATATATACACAAAGGAATACTACTCAGCTATCAAAAATGGTGACTTCACCGTTTTCGGCCGATCTTGGATGGACCTTGAAAAATTCATGTTAAGTGAAATAAGTCAGAAACAGAAGGATGAATATGGGATGATCTCACTCTCAGACAGAAGCTGAAAAACAAGATCAGAAGAGAAAACACAGTAGAACCTGAACTGGAATTGGCGTATTGCACCAAAGTAAAAGACTGGGGTTTGGGCGGGGCGGGGGGGGGAAATACAGGCCCAAAAAGAATGACAGAGGACCTACTGGGGGGTGTATTGTTAAATGGAAAATTGGCAAATGTTATGCATGTAGAAACTATTGTATTTACTGTCAAATGTAAAACATTAATTCCCCAATAAAGAAATAAAAACAAAACAAAACAGGAAAGCTTTCAAGAGAGGGGATGGGATATGGAGTTTTGGTGATGGAAACTGTGTGGAATTATACCCCTCTTATCCTATGGTCTTGTCAATATTTCCATTTTAAAAATAAAAACATTTTTTAAATGAATTAATGATATAATTATAGCATATATCTGAAAGAATGAATGTTGCTTGGATTATTAAAAAGCTTATAAAGCCATCGACAAATAGAAAAAAAAATAATACTAAGCCTGTTAGTGTTGACAAGCAAGAGAGTGACTGAATTGTAACAGACTCAATGCTGCCTGTGTCTATGGAGAGAACATCAAGTCTCTGAATCCCCCAAAAGGAATGATTCACCTTGTCAACTCTTTGATGTATCAGCACTCTTTAGAAAAATTTTTAGAATTGACAATTTGCTAACATGTGAACCAAATCTCAATAAAAGCAATCCACCAGAAACAAACGAACAACAACAAAAAACCCCTCTAGTTTCTTGACCCTGCATCACTCTAGTCATTTTTTCTGTCTCCTTTGAAATGTTAGTCACTTCCTACTCACCATTATGTTCCTGAAGGCTTGATCTTACCCCACATCTTCCATCCCCACTCTGTCCTTCTAGGTGACATTATCTACAAGATGTTTAACCAACACATATTTACATATATTTCTTCAGCTCTTACCTCTCTCCTAAGCTCCAGGCCTGTATATCTGTTTTCTTGACAATTCACCAAGAGGAAATTTATAAGGCCCGTCAAGCTCAACCTATTCAAAATTAAACTCATCACTCTTTTCCACAACCAACAAAGTATGCAAGCCAGAATAACCAAGAGCCGTCACTGATGTGTCTTTCATCTTGCACCTCTGACTTTGAATCTATGAATCTTGTCCATTAACTTCCAAGGTAACTCACAGATACCCATTTCTCTCCATCTCTCTTTCTCAACAAGTCTAGTCCTAGCATCTATAATCTATGGCTGGGCCCTGCAACAAACAACCTTCATTAGTACCTTTGCTTCTACACGGTTCCTGCTTCAAACCATTGCTCTCCCTGTGGCCAGAATGATCGTCAGAAGGTAAACGTGGTCGTGTCGCCCCTTGCTGAAAATCCTTGGGCACTGCTATTTCCTTTCAATGTTCCACCTGCTTGCCTTTGCATTCCCATCTCAATAAATGTTAAAGATAAATCTCTCTTTCTATTCTAGTTACTCTGGTTCTTTTTACTCCCGGGAAAACACCAAGCTCCATTTTTTTTCCACAAGGTCTTCTCATACCTATTCCTTCTGCCTATAAGGTCCGTCTATCCCATGAACTTGATTAGTTATTCCCCCTCTAGTGAATGAAGCTCACACACGTCATAACCTTAGAGAGATACCCCTAGCCCCCAAGGAAATTATTCCTTAACACTCTCACAGTATCACGTGCCTTCACTGTACTCATCCCGACGGTAATCTGTGCTGTGATTGTCTGATTAAAGTCTATTTCAACAATTTGATAGAGACTCAGAACAAAACAGGATCCCTGTCTATTTTTTTTCTCACCACTGTAACCCCAGTGCCTAGAAGAATGACTGGCACATAGCGCTCAATAAATATTTCTGGAATGATGAACAAAGAAAAGAATAAAATGATGTCACAGAACCAAGGGAAGGCAACATTCTAAAAATGAAGTTCTTTGAAGAGATCAAGAACAACCTAGATAGAAAAGTCTTTATTCAGGGGTTGGGTGGTGGTGCAGCGGGTTAAACACACGGGGAGCATAGTTCAAGGACCAGTGAAAGGATCCCAGTTCGAGCCCTCGGCTCCCCACCTCAGGGGAGTCGCTTCACAAGCGGTGAAGCAGGTCTGAGGTGTCTGTCTTTCTCTCTCCATCTCTGTCTTCCCCTCCTCTCTCCATTTCTCTCTGTCCTATTCAACAACAACAACATCAATAACCACAACAATGTTAAACAACAAGGGCAACAAAGGGGAAAATAAAATAAATTAAAAAGTCTTTATTCAACTGATTCTAGGTACCTCTTACCCTATAAAGATCAGTTAAAGGAAGAGAATAAGCTGCTACTCCATTTTCAAAATGTTCCATTAATCTTAACAGCTTAAACTGCAATAGTTCAACAGTACTACTAATAAAAATTGTTTCTAAAAACTACAAATATTGGGGGTCAGGTGGTGGAGCACCTGTTTGTGCACACATGTTACAGTGCACAAGGACCCAAGTTCAAGTCCTCCCGGTCCCCAATTGCAGGGAGAAAGCTTCACAAGTGGTGAAGAGGGCTTCAGGTATCTCTCTGTCTCCCTATCTCCCCTTTCCTCTCAATTTCTGGTTGTCTCTATCCAAAAAATAAATAAAGATAAAAAATGTTTTAAAAACTACAAATATTGTTTCTAAGTTATTTTTCTCTGTTGAGTTAAAAAGAATCACAACAAAGGAGACTAGAGTTGGAGTTTACCTTCATCAATGTACCATGTATTTTTTGATTTGGGTTGTGGTTGTGAGTCAACAGAAGACCCATTTAAGGTGTAAAATATTTCAGATCTGTTTCTATTTCCAGGGTCTGAGGTAGATCCTATAAAACAAGAAGAGTTCCTTTTAAAAATAAAATTAATGTGGTATGAAAACTTTTATTAGAGAAATATGTACACCATATTTATCAATTATTTAGACAAATAATTATCAATTATTTATACAAAGAACATATAGAACACAACAGATCTTCTGGTTGTCTTCAGCTTTTAAAAATGTGGTCATTGTTTAGGCAAAGCCAAAAAAAGAATTTTCAGCCCAGGAGTCCATTCAGGAAGAGGGACAGAAGTTAAAAGAAAGCCTGGTGTTATTTTTTTAAATTTTTATAATGAACTATTTAGAAAAAAGTATTTCATATATAGTAATTTATTCCCAACAGTATTTGATGAGCCCACTGGCTTATCAACTTTATCTATTTAGAAATAGCTCCTTGTCAAAGAAGGTCATTTTCAAATGTTGTATACAAATAAATGTATAAATCAAGATTTAAGACTTAAATATTATACAATTGTTGGTCATCATTGTCCTTGGTAAATTCTTCATATTTTCAAAATGGAAGGCTGTATTATTTCTTTTTTTTAATTTTATTTTATTTATTCATTCCTTTTTGTTGCCCTTGTTGTTTTACTGTTGTAGTTATTATTGATGTCGTTGTTGTGGGATAGGACAGAGAGAAATGGAGAGAGGAGGGGAAGACAGAGAGGGGGAGAAAAAGACAGACACCTGCAGACCTGCTTCACCGCCTGTGAAGGGACCTGCCTGCAGGTGGGGAGCCGGGGGCTCGAATCGGGATCCTGACGCCGGTCCTTGAGCTTAGCGTCACCTGCGCTTAACCCGCTGCGCTACAGCCCGACTCCTGGCTGTATTCTTACATATTAGACTGATTTAGAAGGAGTGAGGGTAGCTATGTCAGATACTCCAAAATATTATCCCTTCTCAGTACAAAAGAACATAACATGGTTGAGAGAAGGAGCTCCAGAACACATACAAAATACGGCTTTTTAATAGAAAGCAGATAGCTCGACACAATTATAATCTATAATCTGCTACAAAATAAGCAACACACAAGTTCAAAGAAAATCCTTTCTTAAAGATTTACTAATGATAGAACCAGACCAGAACATCACTCGGACATTTAAGGTGCCAGGACTCTAATTCAGGGCCTCAAGTTTGACAGTCCCATGCTTTATCTCCTCCACCACTCTACGGGGCCACCTAAAAAGAATAAGCTATTCATATTTACAAGAGTAACAAGTTCACAGGTCAGGAAATGGCCCAGCTGGTAGAGTGCATACTTTCCCATTGACAAGGACCCTGCTTCGAGTCCCTGGTATTACATAGGGCTACCACACATGGTTCTGTGGGGAGCTCCATGAAGCATGAAGCAAAGTTGTAGAGTTTCTCCTCCTCTCTATGCTTCTCACCTCTCCCCTAATCTTTCAGATATTAAAAGGGAAAAAAAAAACTGACCAAGAACAGTGGAATCACCCAGATACATGGAACAAGTGGACAGAAAGAAAGAAAAGACTGAACTATCTCATCTAATCTACATAGATCAGCATAAAGTGCTACTTCCTGGGGTCAGGCAGTAGTGTAGTGAGTTAAGCGCATATGGTGGAGCCCAAGAACCAGCATAAGGATCCTGGTTCAAGCTCCCTGCTCCCCACCTGCAGGGGGGTCACCTCACAAGCAGTGAAGCAGGTCTGCAGGTGTCTATCTTTCTCTCCCCCTCTGTCTTCCCCTCCTCTCTCCATTTCTCTCTGTGCTATCCAACAACAACATCAATGCCAACAATAACAATAATGACAACAAGGATAACAAAATGGGAAAAATGACCTCCAGGAGCAGTGGATTTGTAGTGCAGGCACCAGGCCCCAGCAATAACCTTGGAGGCAAAAAAAAAAACAAAAAACCCTACTTTCTGTGCACTCTATTTATTTCTACGTTTCCCTGGGTTCAGTGACACATAAATATTTCTTAAGATAACTTTTTAATTTTTTATTATGACAGAGACAAGGAGGGCAAGAGAGCAGGAAAGAAATAGAGACACTTGCTGTCTGTTCCATGCACAAAAAGCATCCCCTGCAGGTGTGTGGGGAGACTGGGGGTTCAAACCCAGTCTTGGGCATGATAACTTGTATGTTTTACTGCTTGCACCACCATCCAGCCCCTATATAATATATATATATATATTTTTCCTTATTTACTATTGGATAGAGAGAGACAGAAATTAAGAGGGGCAAGGGAGACAGAAAGAAAGATAGACAGAGAGACACCTGCAGCACTGCTTCACCACTCATGAAGCTTTCCCCTCACAGGTGGGGACCAGGGCCTGAACCTGAGTCCTTGTGCACTGTAATGTGTATGCTTAACCAGGTATACCACCGCCTGGCTCCCTATAAAATATTTTTTGAAGAACACTCCTTTTCAGTGAGCTGAACTTAGTTTTGTTCACTAAGCAGTAGAGGAAAACTTCATCTAACCCACATCTGAAGTAATAAAGTCTTAACAGTTTTATAAATGAGTTGCTTCAATTATGTAACTGACACCCTATAAGTCTATGAAAAACGTAGAGGCTTAAAAAAAGAAGAGCTAAAAACTCCACATGTATTGTGAGGGAATTTCTGGAAGAGAATCAGATTTTTTTTGTTTTTGTTTTGTTTAGCAAGGAGAAATTTAATTTGTGCCATATTTAGTTAATGAAATCCATATAATTAATCTCCAGGATATTTTATCCTATAGACTATTATACAGACATAATGAATTTTGCATTACAGGAGAGGCTTCCAGTAACCAACTGAAATGATACAGCAAAAGACATAGTCTTGATAGGAAGCATTTGATCTTCTAAAAAAGGATGACAACTCCCACCCACCTAATAAAAAAAAAAAAAATCTTGGCCTTGACAACAGTAGCGACAATTTTTTTCAGTTAACTATTAAAGACGTTTGAAAGAAGAAAAAAAAAATCTATGTATAAAGAAATATCTTTTTAACTGTTTGCAATGCAGGCATATCAAATGTTATATAAATAACTAAGAACTATATTCTAGTAATCCATACCTGTAACCTTTGGTTTATTGTGACTGGATGAACCTTTGTCCCCACTGCCTCTTGACATAAAGGCAAGTTTGGGAGGCCTCCTTTCCTGTGCCACGCTATCTGAAACAGTAAAAATGTTTTGTTTTGTTTTGTTTTGTTTTGTTTTTAAATATAGAAGCAAAATCTTGTAGAAAAGAAACAAGCAGTGTCAGTAACAGAAAAAAAAAAAAACCTCTTTTCAACAAAGACTTGATCATTATTAAATCAATAATAAGAAAACACAGCACTTTATTCACAGTACTTTTATAAATATATAAAGGTCATCAAAATGGTGTGAGATAACATTAAAAAGAAAAAATCAATGCTGTATTTCAAAATATAATTTCCACAGGAAAACACACCCCAAACAGTGCTCAGCTATTAACTTCGTGAAAATGCAATCATTTATAGGCAATTGCATCTAATGTGTTGAAACATTACACAAAGGAAACCTTACACTTTTTTTTTTTTTGGCAAGATTTCCCAAATCAATACTCTCAGAATACCCCTATGGATTATGAAGTGTTCCACACCCATCTGCTTCTAGAAGATACCGGGGTAAGCAAATACAAAAACCAGAACCTTCGATATGTTAATGTTCTATGAATCTCTCAAAGAGGAATACAGATAATCTGTTTGATCATACTTTTTGTGTCACTCTATTGGGCATTTCAGATTTATGAATGTTATGAACCTGGTTTGGAAAAAATCTTGGTCAGATATATGTATCTAGGGCTGACAAGGGAGACAGCATAATGGTTATGCAAAAAACTTTCATGCCTGAGACTCTAAGGTGCCAGGTTCAATCCCCGGCACCATTAAAAACCAGAGTTTAGCAGTGGTCTAGTCTTGTCTATCTGTCTGTCTATCTACCTACCTGTCCTCTTTCTCTCTGTATCTATTATTATAAATAATTAAATAGTTGTGGCAAATAGCATAATGGTTATGCAAAGACACTTTCATGCCTGAGACTCCAAGATTTCAGGTTCAGTCCCCTGCTCCACCATAAGCCAAAGTTGAGCAGTGCTCTGATAAATAAGATAAAATAAATAAAATAAGATAAAACAGTATTTAAAATATGCTCAACCTCTCAGTTATTTTTTAAAAAAGGAATAGGTATCTCTCTAAAAAAAAAAACAGATATGCTAAGAGTAACACCCATGTGTAGAGAAAAACATATAAAAATAAATAGAGGGAAAATACAGAGCTAGCACAAGTTAATGATGCAGGAAGCCAAAGAATTCAATTATAATTTTTGAATAAAATACTCAGATTTAATTTTTAAATATAGGTACAATATACTTGTAAACTTGCTTCTGATACAAATACCCATCAATCAGTTGTAAACAAGCTAGTCTGTTGGAGTCTAACATGACACTTAGTAATCATACCTGATAAAGCTGTGAGCAGCAAAAAACAATATCACCCACAGTTGGATTTTTGAGAACAGAAAGAAAAAGATAGGAAAAATTTATATTTCAAACACAAGGAAAAGGCCACTTTTAAAAGAAATGGAAACAACAGTGAATTAATTAAATACAAATCATGCTTGATAGGGCTGGAGAGGGGGGCTGTATTATTAACTATATCTTAAACATCTCAGAATATGATAGAATATTATATTTCAAAAACTATACTTAATCACCATGATTTAAACCAAGTGACAGAGTAAGTGAAAAGCAATTTACTATTACTCTCATTGTGTCACCATTCAAATATAACATAGGAAAACAATCTGTGAGGGCTAGAATTTCTTAGTCACTTGCAAAACTTCTCAAGTTATAACACGTAATTAGACTACAGAGAGGGAGCCAGGAAACGGCTCACTCTGTAGAGCAGATGCTTGACCATGTGTGAGAACCCAGGTTCAAGTTGCCAACTACCACACAGGTGCACCTGCATGAGGGAAACTTCACAAGTAGTACAGCAGTCCTAGGGTCTCTCCTCTCTATATCTCTCTGCCCCATCATCCTAATATTGATCATTTTCGTTATTAGCTATAGTTAAGTGCATATAAAACTAGTTTTCAAAAGATCTTCACGTGTGTTATAAAGTTAGTGGGGATTATGACAAAGGCAGCAAATAGTCTTAACTAAGGCACAGGACATTCCTGTAGAACTATATACAGGTAAAGACTCGCTATGGGAGTCGGGCGGTAGTGAAGCGAGTAAAGCGCACGTGGTGCAAAGCGCAAGGACCAGAGTAAGGTTCCCAGTTCGAGCCCCCAGCTCCCCACCGCTTCATAGGCAGTGAAGCAGGCCTGCAGGTGTCTATCTTTTCCCCCTTTGTCTTCCCCTCCTCTCTCCATTTCTCTCTGTCCTATCCAACAACGATGACATCAATGACATCAATAACAACAACAACAACAACAATAAAAACCAACAAGGGCAGCAAAAGGGAAATAAATATATATTAAAAAAAGACTCACATGCTACATCCAACCTACTCTCCATTAATAACAGACTAAGTGGTTGCTTCTCTGTCACTATTATGTTTCTGATCCAAAACCAAAACTTCCTACCATAAATGCATTCTAAAAGATTATCATCTCATGAAAAGAGTATAGGAAATTACAGATTACTTTATACTTATAATTTATACCTTACCAGAAATACACTCGGCAGTCATGTATGTGCGATTAAAACAACCCTAAGAGGTATCAAAAAGGGGAAAAAAAAAAAAACTGGGTGGAGGCTCAAACAGTAGAGAGCACATCACCATGTTTGAGGACCTGGGTTCAAGCCACTGGTCCGTGCGGGGGGTGGGTGGGGTCTTCACAAGCAGGCGCTACAGGTGTCTCTCATCTATTTCTTTTCTCTCTGTGTATCTCACCCAAGGGAAGAAGGAAGGAAAATATGGCCACTGGGAATAGTGGCACTGATCCGAATGATAATCCAAATGATAAAACCTAAAAGCCAACACCAAACAAGCTACACATAGTTACTATCCCACACGTTCTATAGAGTGAAATCACTGATAAAAACATGTTCCTTACATTCTAGACAGTTTCGTTTGTGTGTTTGTGCATGGGGGGGGGTATTGTTTAAGAAGCAGTACTAATAATACCAGAATTGATGATGGGATCTGAGAAACCAAGGAATCTCTCCCCCATGGTGTCTGGTTCACCTCCACGGTTTTGACCACACCTTTTCTCCCTTTCGAAGCCACGCCTCCATATACTACTACTTCCGGTGCTGTTCCTTTTTCTTCCCTCTAGGTAAAGGAAACAAAGGATCTGACTTCCTCTTCCAGTGTTCTTCAAATTCTAGTTCCTCTCAATGATAGTAGTGAAAACAATGGTTCCTGGTTACAAAAGTTCCGGGTCCCAATCTTCACCTAGTAAAAGTTATACACTACAATCCAGGATTTCAAAAATCATGCCATGGCTAAAAATAACTCAAAGTCTGTCGATTGAAGAACAGAAGATGCAGATGTGAAAGACAATCACCTTTGAATATCTAGAGTTATTGTAATGAAGAGAGGCTGAATTTGTTCTCTTCAGCCCCCGGTTCAGAAGAGAATCACTTTACAGGCAGGTAATGTATGCACTCATCATACAAGCAGTGTCTTTGTACAATTCTATCTCTCTAAAATGAAATTTTCACATTTATTTTATAACATAGTGACTTTTATCACTAGGGTTATCTCTGGGGGCTTGGTTCCTGCACCATGAGTCCACTACTTTCAGTGGCTTTTTTTTTTTCTTCCTTCTTTTCATGGAGACATAAAAATAAAAAGGGAGGAAGAGAAAGTGGGGAAAGAGAGACAGCCACAGCAATGATTAATCGCTCTTGAAACTTCCCCACTACTGTTGGGAACCAAGCAGAACCTGGGTCTTCATGCATGGTGGTGTGTGCATTCTACTGAATACACCACCACCCAGCCCTGAGATAGTGACTCTTCTAGCAAGAGACTGCAGCTCCAGAAGATATGAATAATACAACAGATCGTCTTTCACCTCTACTGGCACACATGCAAACTGACACATGGAGTCAATTATTCACTAACTACTTATAATAAGAGACAGAAAACAACCTACAACCTCATCAACAGGGAACAGGTTAAAAAAAAAATCATGGACATTCACCAAATAAAGCATAACGTAATCATATAAGAAAAAGGTTAAGGACAGTTTCTATATTAATGCAAAATAATCCTTAAGTTCTATTTTTAACTTGTCTTTAAAAGGTGCTATTTGCATTTCTCAGGTGAGAAGACATATTTCCCCCTAATCTTTCTGATAAGTACAACTGAAAACTCAGAATAATGTGGAAACAAACACTAGAAGACTTGGGGGGAGGAGGATGGGCGCAGGTGGTAGAGCACCAGTTAAGCACACATGGTATGAAGAGCAAAGACCCACTCAAGGATACTGGTTCGAGCCCCTAGCTCCCCACATGCACGGGGGTTGCCTCACAAATGGTGAAGCAGGTCTGCAGGTGTCTATTTTCTATCACCCCCTCCTTCTGAATTTCTCTCTGTCATATCCAACTAAAAAAAATAAAAGAAAAGTGGCCGCAGGAGCAGTGGATTGGTAGTGCAGGCACTGAATCCCAGGGATAACCCTGAAAGTAAAAATAAATAAACAATATATAAATAAAGACTCTGGAGCACAGAGAGGATAAGACAGGGACCTCAATACCTGGAGTCTGACACAGTAGACATTTCCCTGGGTTTTCCCTTTGCCTCAGATATTCTACTCCTGCAGCTGGAGGAAATCAGCAGTCTGAAAATGCCAGGGGACTCAGACAAAACCAAGTTCCCTGCTCTCTCTAGTCAAAGTATGATTAAAAAAAAAAAAAAAAAAGGAAACACAGTAAGGAAACTTGTAGACAACAGTTACCCTACCCCAGCGAAACATCAGGGATACTAAAAAGCTGCAAAACATATGAGGTAAAGACTGAGAGAACTAGAAGCCGCAGCAGACTATGTTGCTAAGATAATACTAGACTTATAGTAGAATATTTCAATAGCAGTCTCAACAACTGACAGAATAAGTAAACAAACAAAAAAAAAAAACCCAGCAAGGCAACAGAAGAACTCATATAATAGCATTTATAGAGCTATCTACAAAAAAAAAAAAAAAAAACCAGTGGTACATACATTCTTTTCAAGTCTGCATGGCATATACACCCAGTCAGATCTGGGTCAGCTGGCCCTAGTCTGGGTCAGAAAACAAACTGTAAATATTTGAGATCAAATACAATGTAGTTCCTGATCACAATGAGGTCAGACTAGAAATCAGAGAGATAATTGGAAAGTCTTCAAACACCTGGATATGAAACTACACACTTCTCAAAAAAAACATGAACTGAGCCAGAGAGATAGCTCACCAGGTAGGGTACCTGCCTTGCTATGTATTCAGCCAAGATTTGAACCCCGGAACCACATGATCAATACTACAGCACCAGAGGAAACTCTTGTGGTGTGGTATTTCTCCCTATCCCTGTCACTCTGTGAATAAGAAGCCTGCAGTGCTGAAACTGCACATGTTCAGGGCCCAGTACCTGAGCATCAGGTAAAAAAAAAATTAAACCTCAATTTTAAATACTTATTATTTGATAGAGACAAAGATATGTCAGGGCCAGGTGGTAGTGCACCTGGTTAAGCACACACGTTACAGTGTGCAAGGACCTGGGCTCAAGCTGCTGGTCCCCACCAGCAGGGGGAAAGCTTCATGAGTGGTGAAGCAGGACTATGGGCATCTCCCTCCATCTCTATCTCCTCCTTCCCTCTCAATTTCTCTGTCTCTATCTAATAATAAATAAATTTAAAAAGAGAGAGAGAGAAATCGAGAGAGGAGGGAGAGGTAAGAGTGGGAAGGAGACAGAGAGACACCTGTAGCCCTGCTTTACCACTTGTGGAGCTTTCACCCTGCAGGTGGGGACTGGGGGCTTGAACCTGGGTCCCTGGGCACTGTAATGTATGCACTTAACCAGGTGTGCCACCACCTGGCCCCAATCTCAATTTTTAAAACTTAGGAGAAAATCTTCACTATCTAGAGCTCAGCAAAAACTGCTAGACCTGACACCAAAAGCATAGTCCACAAAAGATAAATTTATATATTGGCCTTCATAATAATCAGTCTTTTGCTCTGGAAATAGCTTGTTAAGAAGATGAAAAGAAAAGCTACATACTCGGGGAGTCGGGCTGTAGTGCAGCGGGTTAAGCGCAGGTGGCACAAAGCACAAGGACCTGCAAAAATATCCCGGTTGGAGCCCTGGCTCCCCCCTGCAGGGGAGTCACTTCACAAGTGGTGAAGCAGGTCTGCAAGTGTCTATCTTTCTCTCCCCCTCCTTTCTCCATTTCTCTCTGTCCTATCCAACAACGACAACAATAAAACAACAAGGGCAACAAAAGGGAATAAATAAAATCAATATTAAAAAAAAAAAAGAAAAGCTACATACTGGGAGAAAATATCTGCCATCCACCCAAACAATACTAGTAGAGAATATATATTTCTCAAAAGATCAACACTTTTAAAAAGTCAACATGATGGAGGGAAAGGACCTTAGTTGGGGGTAAAAATGTTTCACAGACATCCGTCGTGGGGAGATGAAAGCTGTAGCTATGTGTCAACCAACACCTGTACTCCTGTACTGTAAAGGATGATCCCCTCCAAGAATATGAAAAAAATCTACCTAAAAGAAAGAAAATGAAGGGACATTTCACTAAAGAGAATATACAGGTGACACTAATCACATGAAAGGATGTTCACTATTATAGAGGAAATTTCAAATCAAACCACAGTGACTTATCACTAGCAGGAGCCAAAGGATAGCTTACTTGGTAGGGTGCATCATACCTTCCCTCGCACACAGCCCAGGTTCAGACACTGGTCCTGTACAACATGGAATGTCATAGCACTGGGGAAGTTCTCTCTCTCTCTCTCTCTCTCTCTCTCTCCCTCCCTCCCTCTCTTTCTCTCCCCTCTTCCTCCCTCTTTCTCTCTCCACCCTTCTTTCTCTATCTGAAGCAAGAAGAATGAAAAAGTGAGCCCAGGAACAGTGAAATCATGCATTAAAAAAGGAAATATCACTAAACGCATCTCAAAAAAACTACAATTTAAAAAAAAAAAAAGTAATACTTGCACCAAAGTAAAAGACTTTGGGATGGGTAGGGGGGAAAATTCAGGTCCGAAAGAGATGACAGAGGACCTAGTGGGGGTTGTATTGTTATATTGAAAACTGGGGGATGTAATGCATGTACAAACTATTGTATTTACTATCAAATGTAAAACATTAATTCCCCAATAAAGAAATTTAAAACAATAGTAATACTAAATGCTGATAAAAAGGTAAGAAAATGGATCACTCAATGGTAATATACAATGATAAAGTTATTCTATAGCATAATTTAGTAATTTCTTTAAAAATAAGACATGCAAGGAGACGGGTAGTAGCACAGCGGGTTAAGGGCACGTAGCGCAAAGCGCTATGACTGGCATAAGGATCCAGGTTCGAGCCATCGGCTCCCCACCTGCAGGGGAGTGGCTTCACAAGCAGTGAATCAGGTCTGCAGGTGTCTATCTTTCTCTCCCCCTCTCTGTCTTCCCCTCCTCTCTCCATTCCTCTCTGTCCTATCCAACAATGATGACATCAAAAACAACAACAACAAGGGCAACAAAAGGGAAAATAAATAAATGTTTAAAATCATAATACTCCACACCAAGTAAGGTGGTTGAGTATGAATTTAAAAAAATTAGACATGCAAATCCCATAAAATCAGCAATTATACATCAGGACATTTATGCCAATGAAATAGATATTTGGGTTCACTGCACATGAATAGTTATAAAAGTACTATTTATAATCATCGAAACTGCAAAGATTTTTTTTTTTTCTAAAGCACCGCTCAGCTCTGGGCTACAATGCAGCAAAATACAGGTGTTGGAACCTGGGACCTCTTGCATTCAAGCCCTGTGTGCTAACATTGTGAAATCTTCTCAGTGTGCTAACATTGTGAAATCTCCTCAACCTGGAAACAGGATTTTCAAATTTTCAGTTTTGTTAAAAACAAAGAGTTTAGCCATTCCGTAACATCCATAACATGAACTGTTTGTTATTCAGGAAACAAACAAACCACTGCTACAAATACAACACGGGTAAACTTCAGAAAATCATGTTGATCATTGTTAAGCCCATCTCAAAAGGCTACATCTTGGACAATTTCACTTATATAACATCTTGAAATGACAGAAATATAAAACTGCATCACCTATTAGTGGTTGTCAGAGGTTGAGGAAGATATGTGGGTAGGAGAGAAGGAATATAGGTAATAATAATAATAATAATAATAATAAGCAGTAGGGGTTCTTCATGGTAAAAGAAATGCTCTGGATGTTAACTGTATCAGTGTCAATACACCAGATGTCATGTACTTTAATTTTATAAGAGCTTATCATTCGGAAAAAACAAAACAGAGTAGACAGAATCTCAGTGTATTATTTCTTACAGCTGCATACATATCTATAGGAGTCTCATTTTCAAACCATACTCTGCACAATTTATAATAGTCCAAACCAGGAAGCAATCTAGTTTTCCAAAACAGATGAGTGTCTAAGAAATTCCAATTTGTACATATACAAAATGGAATACTATTCAGCTATTAAGAATGATGGGCTGTAGTGCAGCGGGTTAAGCGCAGGTGGCGCAAAGCACAAGGACCGGCATAAGGATCCCGGTTCGAACCCCGGCTCCCCACCTGCAGGGGAGTCGCTTCACAGGCGGTGAAGCAGGTCTGCAGGTGTCTTTCTCTCCTCCTCTCTGTCTTCCCCTCCTCTCTCCATTTCTCTCTGTCCTATCCAACAATGACAACAACAATAATAACTACAACAATAAAACAACAAAGGCAACAAAAGGGAATAAATAAATAAAATTAAAAAAAAGGATTAAAAAAAAAGAATGATGAAGTTACCTCCTATACCTCATCTTGGATGGAGCTTGAAGGAATCATGTTAAGTGAGATAAGCCAGAAAGAGAAGGATGAATATGGGATGATCCCATTTATGACATAACTTAAGAAAAAAGAACAGAAAAATGAAATACAAAGTAAAATTTGTGTTAGCTGGATGTATTGTACCAAAGCAATGGACTCTGGGGAAGGAGGACAGGAAGGAAGAAGGGTGAAGGGAGGGGAGGCTTTCAGGTCCTAGTACATGATGATGGATCCTATTTGAGGATCAGAGTATTTTGCAGATACCTATCTTGATGAGATAAAAAATTGTACCCATGTGCCAGCAACTGTACTGTAAATCAATAACCTCCCAATAAAAAATTTTAATCTTAGTCTGATAAGAGAATTATAGTCAAAACTTATTTTTAAAAAATCTCAAAACTCAATATTAAACACAGTTTTTTAAAAAAATGGTAGAGGCTCACCCAGCAGTGACACAACCAGTCAAGTGTACAGGTTACCTTGTGCAGTGGCCTAAGTGGGAGTCCCCGGTGCCTATCTGCAGGAGGAAGCTTCATGAATGGTGAAGCTATGCTGCAGGTGTTTCTCTTTCTCCCTCTCTACCTCCCTTGCCCCTCTCAATTTCTGTCTAATAAAGAAAAAAAAAAAAAGGAAAAAATGGGCATTAAGAGCAGTGGAATCTTCATGCAGGCACTTCTTCTTCTTCTGGCGTTTGCCCTTCTTCCGTAGCCAGTCAACAGCGTCAGGTTGAGCCTGATGTAAAGTTTCGAGACCTCCTTTGAATCTGGAGAGGTGGCAGTCGTTGACTATGTGGGTCATAGTCTGTCTGTAGCCGCAGGGGCAGTTCGGGTCGTCTCTGGCTCCCCAGCGAGGCAGGCACTGAGACCCAGCAATAATCCTTATGGCAATTTAAAAAAAAAAAAAAAGGCATACTCTCTGAAGGCTAGAAATGGACCTACCCTATGAACCACTAATTCCTCTCTGGGAGATATATCCTAAGGGACCAAACATACCCATCCAAAAGGATATGTGTGAACCTATGTTTATAACAGCACAATTTGGAAAAGTCAAAACTTGAAAGCAAACTAGGTGTCCAACAACAGATGAGTGGCACACAAAGCTGTGAGATATATATATAACAGAATACTACTCAACTATTAAGAATGACCTACTAGCTACTTCCAAAACAGACACCCCAAATCTTCATCTGCAATATTTCAGCCTTTAGGTTCGTGATTAGTCAACAATTTATAAGACTTTATATGTTAACTCTTTTCCAACCACCAGGTTCCAGATGCCACCATGATGACAACTGGACTTCCCTGGGCAGACAACCCACCGATGTGTCCTGGTGCTCCGCTTCCCCAAAGCCCTGCCCCACTAGGGAAAGAGAGAGACAGGCTGGGAGTATGGATCAACCTGTCAATGCCCATGTTCAATTACAGGAGCCAGACTTTCCACCTTCTGCACCCCATAATGATCCTGGGTCCATACTCCCAGAGAGATAAAAGATAGGAAAGCTATGAGGTGGGGGATGGGATATGGAGTTCCAGTGGTGGGAATTGTACCCCTCTTATCCTATGGTTTTGTCAGTGTTTCTATTTTATAAACAAATTTTTTAAATGAAATATGAAAAAAAGATATCAAAATGCATACTTTATGTGTAGTCCACTGGATGTCAGGAAAATCTTAGTAAAACAACATTTTAAAAGCAAGGTGCAAATGATGCAAGCACTGTAAACAAAGAAAACCTCAAGTATACAAAAGGAAATTAGGTACATGGAGGGGGGTCAATGTGAAGAGGGAAACTTCTCAGATAACCTTCTCAAATTGCATGCAAATGTAAAGGCACTACAGTGTCCAAAAAACAAAATATGCTAACAAAGAAAACACAAATTGAACATGGAAAAGCAGAAACAAATAACTTAGGAATAGCATTAAATAATAGATACTTCTTAATAACCACTTTAAGAACTGGAACATAGGGAGCGGGTTAAGCGCACGTGGTGCGAAGCACAAGGACCGGCGCAAAGAATCCAGTTCGAGACCCCGGCTCTCCACCTTCAGGGGAGTCGCTTCACTGGCGGTGAAGCAGGTCTGCAGGTGTCTATCTTTCTCTCCCCCTCTCTGTTTTCCCCTCCTCTCTCCATTTCTCTCTGTCCTATCCAACTACAATGACATCAAGAACAAGAACAATAACAACTACAACAACAATAAAAACAAGGGCAACAAAAAAGAAAGATTTTTTGAAAATTAAAAAAAAAAGAACTGGATCATAATGTCAAATTTGCTATGCTACAGTTTTCAAACACTTAGAATAGAAATGAAGAGAGGAAAAGTCCTATACCAGGCTAAAGACTGCCCCCCCACCCTTATGGATCCATACTCCAGATGGCCATTCCCTTCCTCTTCCACCTCCCCTTCCCCCTCCCCCTTTTCTTCTCTTCTCCTCCTCCTTCTTTTTAATATAGTAGTAATAGGAAACAGAGAAATTGAGAGTAGGAAAGAAACACACCTGCAGTGCTGCTTAATAGACCATAAAGCTCTTCCTTCCCCCACAGGTGGGGACCAGGGAATCTACCTGCAGCCCTTGCACATGGTAATGTGTGCATTCAACTGGATGTGCCACCATCCACCCTCCCATTTTAAAATATTATCTATTTATTTTTTTGATAGAGACAAAGAGGAATTTAGAGGGGAAAAGGGATAGAGGGGGGAGAGAAAGGAGAGGCAGACATCTGCAGCACTGCTTTACCAATTGGGAAGCTTCCCCCTCTGCAGGTGGGGATTGGAGGCTTGAACCCAGGTCCCTGCACACTGTAACATCTGCACTATACTAGGTGCACCACCACCTGGCCCCAACACCATCTTTAGTGACACGCAAATCTTCAGAAATCTACTATAACAAGCAACTGACTGAGATGAATTAGTTCCTAAACTTGCCAGCTGACCGATTGCTTATATTTTTAATTACTTCTTTTTTTTTTTCCTATAGAGGTTATGCAAAAGACCTCCCTTCATGTCTCAGGCTTCAAGATTCCAAGTTTAATCCCCAGCATCACCATGAGAAAGAGCTGAAAAGTGCTCTGCTTTTTTTTAAAAAAGAAGAATGTCAAATGGTGGAATATTAATTTTATCCTACAAATAAATATAATTGGACAAGAAAAGAAACAACTAAAAGAGACACTGTAACTCTCTCTCAAGAAAAGGAGTGCTAATGATGATATAAAATAGAGATGAAAACCTATGCAAATAAGCTAGATTAACTTCCACTTAAAATACTTAACTGGCTTAACGTCTATTTGTGAGCTTTATTTCATTGGCAAAGAAGTACAATTTGTGGATTATGTTATAAAAGCTGGTATCCTTCTGAATTATTTTCTATTCAGGCTTTGTGAAAAATCAAACATCAAAAAGGGAAAAGAGCTTTTTTTTTTTTTTCCTTCTCCATTACTGCCCTGAGAGCCAGGAATAATTAGGACAATGGACGATACAAGTAGGCCTGACAGGAGAGTCTCAAAAAGGTCTTTTAATGAATGCTTGATATTTTAGTCTGCTTTCAAGAAAATTTAAATATAATTTTGAATGTTTTACAGCTAAATACTACTAAAAATAATTTCTTGTCAGGTTACATAAAAGAAAATTTAAAAATTCATTTCTAAAAGACCTGCACTTCAGTTAAGCAGCATGGGTTTTACAGAATTAAAGGAAAGGATAACAGATGGGCACCCAAACCTTTTCATTTCATTAAAATACATGTGACTATTTCAGCAAAACATCAAACATTGACCTGTGTATGTTTATCATACACAGAAGCAATGTACATGGTAAGAGCATAAAGGATGGGAAAGAAGAAACTTTAAGTCAATGCTGGCAAGCCACCTACATTTCACATAAAGTGGCAGAGTCTTAACTCTTACTAGGCTGAAATATGATAGCTATTGTGATTCTTGGAAAAACCAGTGAAAATCAGTATTACAGTGAAATATACCTTAATCATCAAGAGGTCAATTAACATGTAATTCGTAAAATTTTCCCAAAATGTATCTTAAAAGGTTGAAAAGGAGTACATTTACTTCATAGGCTGGAGATTATAACTAGCTATCTTATAATACTTAGTACCTTGTCTGAGTGTTAACATATCCAACTTTTGCATTTGAGTGATACGTTTTTCTAGGGCAAACTATTCTAACAATGACCTGAGAGGCTGGGTAGGAGACACCATACCCAGTAGAGCATTTGCTTTACCATGTAAAGCACACACTTCCTTTCTGCTCCCCAGAGATATTTCACTGAGGTCCTTAGAGACCTCTCCTTGGTTGCAGAAGGAGTTGATAAATTCCTAGAAACATACAACATAACAAGACTAAACCATAAAGAAATAGAAATAGGAGCTGGGTGGCAGCACACTGGGTTAAGCGTACATGGCTCAAAGTGCAAGGACCAGCATAAAGATCCTGGCTGGAGCCCTCAGCTCCCCACCTGTGGGGGGGGTGCTTTATAAGCAGTGAAGCAGGTCTACAGGTGTCTTTCTCTCCCTTCACTGTCTTCCCCTCCTCTCTCCATTTCTCTCTGTCCTATCCAATAACAATGACAGCAATAAGAACAACAACGATAAACAACAAGGGCAACAAAAGGGTGTAAGCACCAAGCCCCAGCAATAACCTTGGAGGCAAAAAATTTTTAAAATTTAAAAAAATAGAAATGCTATTAAGTCTTATATATGTAGATCAGTTATGCTAGAGCATATAAGATATTTCATAAATGTTCCTAACAGCACTGGACAGTTTTAAGATGCAGCCTTTATCTACATAAATTGCTCTGTCTATGAAAATGATTTTGAACTGTGAACCATCAGACACAAAAGACAGATTTAAGAATACCCATTCATAGCTTATGTGGCTTTTTTATCTGCCAAGAGTTAACAGGAATCAGTCAACACAGAAATTGACTGAAAGTGGCAAGAGTGGGAATCCTTGTCATGTTTCTGATGTTACCAATGCCCTTTATCATGCTGAGTTACATTCTACCTCCACCCAGTTCATCAAGCTTATTGAGAGTTTTTATCATGAATCCTTGCTGAATTTTATGAAGTGCTTTTTTCTGCATCCATTGCAACAATCATATGATTTTTATCCCTTGTCTTGTGAACACTCTGATGTGTGGCTACTGAACATTCTTGAAATAAATCCTACCTAATCATGGTGTATCATCTTTTAAATGTATTGCTGAATTTCATTTGTTGATGATTTTTACTTCTCTATTCATCAGGAACATTGGACCATAATTTCCGTTTTTAGTGTCCTTACCAGTATCATGATATTAGTGGACTCCTAAAATGAGCTAGCAAGTATTATCTCCTAGTCGACTTTTGGGAGAGCTTGAGAAGAACTGGTTAATTTTTTTTTTCTTTAAACATTTAGAAAAATTCACCAGTGAAACCATCTGGTCCTGGAGTTATATTTGTTAGGAACCTTTTAATTATTCATTCAACTGACCTTTCATATTTTCTATTTTTAAAATGTATTTATGCGTCTACTTTATTTATTTATTTACGTATTTTGGATCAAGACAGAGAGAAATGGAGAAAGGAAGCGAGACACAGAGAGAAAGACACCTATAGCATCGTTTTACCACTCATGAAGCTTCCCCCATGAAAGAGGGGACAGGGGGCTTGAATGGGGTCTTTGTAGCATGTGCACTCTACCAGGGGTGTCACTGCCCAACCCCTTTGTTTTCTCTCTATTTTTTTTTTGCCTCCAGGGTTATTGAATCCACTGCTCCTGGAGGCTATTTTTTTGCTTTTGTTGCCCTTGTTTTTTCATTGTTGTGGTTATTATTATTGTTGTCATTGATGTCATTGTTGTTGGATAAGACAGAGAGAAATGGAGAGGGGAGGGGAAGACAGAGAGGGGGAGAGAAAGATAGACACCTGCAGACCTGCTTCACTGCCTGTGAAGCGACTCCCCTGCAGATGGAGAGCCAGGGGCTCGAACCGCCATCCTTACACCAGTCCTTGCGCTTTGCAACATGTGCACTTAAGCCCCTGCTCTACCACCTGACCCCCCCCGACCCCGTTTTCAATTTCTTTATGGTTTAGTCTTGTTATGTTGAATGTTTCTAGGAATTTCTCCATTCCTTATGCAACGAAGAAGAGATCTCTAAGGATTTCTGTAAAATTTTACTCTGGGAAGCAGAAAGGAAGCGTGCGCCAAACCCCAGACACTCTATCTCAAATTTATTACACTGGAAGGGGATGAAACTACAAGCTATATATTAGGTGTAAGTCACTTACAGGTGTATTATCCTGAAGACCTTTCCAAACTTGCTGAGAGCAGTACTGGTAACAATACCGTAATTCAATCTCCAGGGTAACATTCCCTGAGGGCAAACTCTAGTAGATGTGGTCTACCTGTCCCTAGAGCAAGTAGCTGATCTAAGTGGGGGCTAAGAGACATTATCAGAAGTGCTAATTCCTGTCATGCAGAGACATACTACCCCATCTATCCCAAACATTACTGCTAATAAGCAAGTCACGTTCTTTTTTTTAAATATTTGTTTATTTATTCCCTTTTGTTGCCCTTGTTTTACTGTTGTTGCTATTGATGTCGTCGTTGTTGGATAGGGCATAGAGAAATGGAGAGTGGAGGTGAAGACAGAGAGGGTAAGAGAAAGATAGACACCTGCAGACCTGCTTCACTGCCTGTGAAGCGACTCCCCTGCAGGTGGGGAGCCAGGGACTCGAACCAGGATCCTTATGCCAGTCCTTGTGCTTTGCGCCATGTGCGCTTAACCTGCTGTGCTACCGCTATACTCACAGCAAGCCACATTCTTACATTCAGCATTCACCCCCAGAACTTCCCGAAGCATAGCTGGGACACCTTCCATTGCCTGATATGCACCCATTCTGGTCCACATCCTCTCTCAGACTCTTCCATTGGTCCCATGGTGTATAACTCATCACCACCCGGGACTAAGATGCCTGTCTCCTATCAGACCCATGTCCGTGTTAGTGACTGTCAGGCACTTGTTATCTCAAAACCCTGTTCTCACCCAGGTCAACTCAAACTCAATACATAAGCGCTTCTAGGCACTTGCGACCTCAAATTTCTGGTTGCTACCCAGGCCTGGTCAAGCATGGAACCCTATCCAAGTTCCTTAGGGCACACCAAACATAGTGAAAAGACAGAGGAAATCATACACACTGATGGATCAAGATGAAGATGCGGAAGAATCAGCAAACAAAACACAGTATAGCAAATAAACTTTATAAATCTAAATCAGAGCAATGGTACTAAGGATGTTGACTGAAAAAAAATGTAAGAAAGTATAAAATAGCATGAGCAAAGTCCTAAAAGCTAAAGAATACAGTAGTTGAGCATAAGTGACACACACACAAGCACACACATGCACATACACATGCATGCACAGGCACACATAGTGAGTACAGGGGCTCAACAGTGGTCAAAAGTATAATCAGTGACCTTGAGGACAGGACAGATGAAACTAGCAGAAAGAAAACAAATGAATATAATATAAGAATTGTTGGACATCAAGAAAAAACAATGTTCACATCATAAGGCTACCAGATATTGAGAAGGGGAGAAATAATGGCCTAGAACTTTCTCCAAATGAGTAGGGAAATAAACCAAGATCCAGGAAGTTGATAGATTTCCAATCAAAATAAATCCACACAAATACACACCAAAAAACATTATAATTAAAATGGCAAGGATCAAAAATATATAGTTGTAAAAGCAGTATTAAAAAAAAAAAGGCAAAGTGGTCAGGGGTAGATAGCATAATGGTTATGTAAAGAGATTCTCATGTTTAAGGCTCCAAAGTCCCAGGTTCAATCTCCCACAGCACCTTAAGCCTGAGCTAAACAGTGCTCTAGTGGGGGAAAAAAAAAAAAAAAAGCCAGATATAAGGTAACTCATATAAAATGATGATAAGATATCTCAACAGAAACTCTAAAAGGCATGAGATAGTCAAAGTGTTGAACAGAAAAGAGCTCCAGAGCCAGGAGTCGGGCAGTGGCGCAGTGGGTTAAGCACACGTGGCGCAAAGTGCAAGGACTGGCATAAGGATCCCGGTTCGAGGCCCAGCTCCCCACCTGTAGGGGAATCACTTCACAGGCAGTGAAGCAGGTCTGCAAGTGTCTATCTTTCTCTCCCCTTCTCTGTCTTCCCCTCCTCTCTCCATTTCTCTCTGTCCTATCCAACAACAATGACATCAATAACCACAACAATGTTAAACAACAAGGGCAACAAAAGGGAAAATAAATTAATTAATTAAAAAAAAAAAAAGAACTCCGGGGCCAGGTGGTGGTACACCTGGTTGAGCACACATGTTACAATGTACAAGGACCCAATTTCAAGCCCCCAGTCCCCACCTGCAGAGGAAAGCTTTGTGAGTGGTGAAGCAGTGCTACAGGTGTCTCTCTGTCTCTCTCCCTCTCTATCTCCCCCTTCCTTCTCAATTTCTGGCTGTCTCTCTCCAACAAATAAATAAAGATTAAAATAAATAAATAAACCTCCACCCAGTTAGGTTAACATTCAGATATGAAAGAGTGATAAAGAACTTTGCATATAAACAACAGTTAAAGGAATTCACCAACAATAAACCAGTTCTACAAGAAATACAAGAGGAATTTCTATTTAGTAACTACCAGGCCACCCCATCACCTGGAGCCCTAGTCAGGATGTCCTAGGATCCCCACACAGACATGATAGGCCTAGAACTCTGACAGATCCCTCTTGCCAATGTTACTGGTCATCTCCATCAGGAACAACATAATGGGCCCCTTTGTGAGCCCCTATAGTACCTTGCCCTCAATGGTAGGGAATGTTCCTTTTCCAAAGGGAGGTTGGATAACATACTCTACCACCTGAGGAAGATGGATCCTGAAATTAGTGCAGCCTGGAATGTTCCTAGCTGTGACCACAGAATGCCAGCTCAGACCTACTGGGATGCAGAGGTTACATAGGCTCCTGTGCTAATATGGGCCCCAGATCAAATCGATAGGGTTTACAGTTAATAATATTTATATGCTTTCCCCATATTTGGAAACTACTCTTTCCTGATTCACCTTTCTAGCCCTTTTTTCCAACAATGACACCATCTCCCCAGACAATAACCTGGGTCCACCCACATATTAGACATTAGGCACAAGCAAAAACTAATAAAGACCTGGGGCCCTTGGAATATATCTAAAATAGACCTACTAGATATTTCCAAAATGGAGACCCCAAATCCTCATCTGCAATATTCCAGCCTTTAGGTTCATGATTAGTCAACAATTTGTTCTGTTTTATATCTTAACTCTTTCAGCCACCAGGTTCCAGATGTTACCATAATACCAACCGGACTTCCCTGGGCAGACGACCCCACCAGTGTGTCCTCTTGCCCCACTTCTCCAGAGCCCTGCCCCACTAGGGAAAAAGAGAGACAGGCTGGGATGGGAGTATGGATCAACCTGCCAATGTCCATGTTTAGCAAGGAAGCAATTACAGAAGCCAGACATTCTACCTTCTGCACCCCATAATGATCCTGGGTTCATACTCCCAGAGGGATAAATAATAGGAAAGCAGGGGCCTGGGCAGTAGTGCAGCAGGTTAAGCACAGGTGGTGCAAAGTGTAAAGATCCCAGTTCAAGCCCTCAGCTCCCCACCTGCAGGGGAATCACTTCACAAGCGAGGAATCGCTTCACAAGCAGTGAAGCAGGTCTGCAGGTGTCTTTCTCTGCCCCTCTGTCTTCCCCTCTGCTCTCCATTTCTCTTTGTCCTATCCAACAACAATGACATCACTAACAACAATAATAACAACAACAACAAGGGCAACAAAAGGAAATAAATAAATATTTTTTTAAAAAGGAAAGCAATCAAGGGAGGGGATGGGATACAGAGTTCTGGTGGTAGGCATTGTGTGGAAATGCACTCTTATCCTATGGTCTTGTCAATATTTTCATTTTATAAATAAAAACTAAAGAAACAAATCTCACTGATATGTGGTATGTAAAGAAACAAAGCAGGAGAACAATGTCAAGTGAAAAATATACTTGTAGATTACAAGTGAAGAACTGAAGTACTACTGGGGAATGGGATTGAATGAATTAAGTAAATGACACTTAGTGGATTTTGGTGCAGGAACTTGGTGGCTGAAGAGGCGTTACACTGTACTTCCAAATGTACACAGCTTTGTAAGTCAATGACTGACTCAATAAAAAATTAATAATAAAAGATATTATAAAATTAATTAATTAAATGCATTGGGGACAGGGCTGAATGAGTTGGTCAAATAGGAAACACAGTGAGAAGGGCCAGGTGGTGGCGCACCTGGTTAAGTGCTCATATTACAGTGTGTGCAAGGACCCAGGTTCAAGCCCCTGGTTCCCATCTGCATGAGGGAAACTTCACAAGTGGTAAAGCAAGGCTGCAGGTGCCCTCTCTCAATTTCTCTCTGTTTCTATCCAATAATAAATAAATAATAAATATTTTTAAAAAACAGTGAGATGATAGAAATAAATAATCAAATGATCAGTAAGGATATATAGAGATTAGAATCTTCAGTTAAAATATAAAAATTACCAAACCAGATTAATAAAATGTGGGATGCCAATTACCAGCTGTTATAAGAGACAGTATAGAGGTAGGCAGAGTACACAGAATGCATGAAGGCACGTGTCCACATAGGGTCTATAGCCTTAGATGCATTATATAAGAAACTAAAAACTAATAAGCTAAGCATTCAAACTTAGAGTTAGAAAGGATACGGTACATCTAGAAAAAGCCAAAGGAAAAAAATAATCAAAACATAAATGAACAAGATCAGAAGAGAAAACCCTAAGCAGAACTTGGACTGGAGCTGGTGTATTGCACCAAAGTAAAAGACTCTGGGGTGAGTGGGTGGGGGGAGAGAATACAGGTCCAAAAAGGATGACAGAGGACCTAGTGGGGGTTGTATTGTTATGTGGAAAACTGAGAAATGTTATGCATGTACAAACTTTGTCTTTACTGTTGAATATAAAATATTAATACCCCAATAAAGAAATTTTTTAAAAAGACTTTGGGGTGAGGGTGGGGGCTCATGTCCTGGACTAGGATGGCAGAGGACCTAGTATGGGTTGTATTGTTATGTGGAAAACTGGGAAATGTTATGCATGCAAAAACTATTGTATTTACTGTCAACTGTAAAACATTAATCCCCCAATAAAGAATTTAAAAAAAAACATAAATGATCAAAAAAGAGAAAATGCTGAAAAGCAATCTATACACACAAGACAGAATTTGAGGTAAATATATAAATACTAGAAATGGAAATGTTCATGGAAGGCATAATGACTCCAAACTTAAGTACCTAAAAATTCTAAGCTTATATGAAACAAATGCCAACTTCAAAATAAAAACATGTTTAAGGAGAAATTAATAAATGTGTCACCATAGTAGGAGGATTTAACATATCGTACTCAGTAACTGGTAGAACAATTTAAACCCAGTAAGGACGAAAACTGTTTGAATAGACAAGCCAGAGCTGAGCAGTGTTCTAGTGTAAACAAACAAACAAACAATGAGATAGCTGCACCTTCGTGTTATCATGGCATTACTCACAATCCCTCAGATATAGAAATAATCTAAATGCCATCAATGGATGTATGGATAAAAACAAGCTTCAGGGGGGTCAGGAAGTGACTCACCTCATTAAGTACACATGTTACCATACACATGTTTGAGCCCCCCACTCCCCAGCTGCAGGAGGAATGTTTCACAAACAGTGAAGCAGGTCTGCAAGTATCTGTCTTTCTTCCTATTTCCCCCTCCCCTCTCAATTTCTCTCTTATCAAATAAAATAGAAAGACAAAAAATTTGAATAGCATAATAAATTAGCCTGGCCTAAAAGACATATAAAATATGCATGCAACTACAACTAAAAAAAACATATTATTTTCAAGTATACACAGACTATTTCTGAAAACCGATCATGCACTAGGCTATAAAGTTAGGTTGGCTCAGCAAATGTCAAGGACCCAAAGGACCTGTATCATATTCTCTTGCCATTATTCAGCTGAATTTTATAAACTATTGAGGGCAAAAAAAAAAAATGCTAGACTCCTGAAGTGTTAAAAATTACATTTTAAAATATCTCATGCATGGGTTACATAAAAAGAAGTCATGATGGAAATTATGAAATACTTTAAATTTAGTGATAACAAGATAACTACTTGTCAAATTTTATGGAATAGAAGCAGGTTGGTGCCTAGAATCTATAACCTTAGTTGCTTTTCAACAGAAGTCAAAAATTAATAAGTATTTAAACTTAAGTCAGAAAATATTATATAACAAATCTATAAAATAGCAGGAGGACTTTTGACAGCAATATTATTCCAGCAGAGGTTATATGGAAAAGTAACAAAAATAACAAAACTTTCTTTCTTCCAACTTCAGTGTTACTTATTAAAGGAATGATGATTTACAGAGTTGTTATCATGAAGATACAATTCCATGCTTCCCCAAGACAGGTGTCAGTATCTCTTACCATCCACCAAACAAGGCAAAGCACAAGGCAGAGCTTTTGTATACTACTGAATTTTTTTGTTTCTTTTTTGGCTTATGGTGGTGCGGGGGATTGAACCTGGAACTTTGGAGCCTCAGGCATGAGAGTCTGTTTGCATAAACATTATGTTTATCTACCCCCGCCCACTACTGAAATTAAACTCAAACCAGAGTGTTAAAACCTCTGGCTGTTAGCTGTAATCCTCATGAAAACACACAAACAAAATAGCTATGGAAGACACAGACAAAGGAATAAGAAAGAAATTTAGGCATTTCGCTACAAAAAGAAAATCAATGTGAACATATTTTGCTCTTGAGTCTAAAGACAAGATTCACAGAATGGGTAAAAACATATGCCACAACTATAGCTATATATTAAAGATTCACTTTGGACAAAAAGAGATGTACTTTAGATCCAAAGACATAGACCAACTGAAAAAATTAAAAGATAGCAATAGATATTCTAGGCTGGTCTATTACACCAAAGCAAAGATCTCTGGGAAGAGAGGGGGAGGGCTGGAACTGAGAGGGGTTTTGAGGTCCTGCTGCCTGATGGTGGGAAAGGCTTTAAGTATTGGGAGTGACAGTGTTTTGGAGATATCTATCCTGAGGAGATGAGAAATCATATTCATATCTCACTAACTCTACTGTGCACATTAATATACCCAATAAAATGATTTAAAAAAAAAAAAGAAACATGCTCTATGCAAAAAAATACACAATGCTTACAACAGCAGCATCCATAATAGCCAAAAGATGAAACGAACCCAAGTATCCATCAACAAATGAATAAACAAAATGTGTGTTATTTGAGTACAATGAAATATTCAGTCATAAAAAGTTACAACCTGCTACAGCATGGATAAATCCAAGGGTACTGTGCTAAGTGAAAGAAGTCAATCACAAAAGAAAAAAAAAAGTAAATTTCTATATAAATATGAAATACCCATAACTGGCTCACATACACTAACAGAAAGTAGATTTGTGGTTGCTTGGAACTAAGGCTTATTGGTTGGGGGTAGATAGCATAATGACTAAGCAAAGAGACTCTCATGACTGAGGCACTGTGGTCCCAGGTTCAATTCCCAGCCCCAGCATAAACCAAAGCAGCGCAGTACTCTGGTTAAAAACAAACAAACAAACAAACAAACACTAAAGAGCATGAAGAAGTAGTGGAGTGACAGCTTAAAAGGTACAGAATTTTCTTCCTGGGAGTTGGGCGGTAGCGCAGCGGGTTAAGTGCACATGGCACAAAGTGCAATGACCAGCATAAGGATCCCGGTTCGAGCCCCTGGCTCCCCACCTGCAGAGGTGTTGCTTCACAGGCAGTGAAGCAGGTCTGCAGGTGTCTATCTTTCTCTCCCCCTCTTTGTCTTCCCCTCCTCTCTCCATTTCTCTCTGTCCTATCTAACAACGACATCAATAACAACAACAATAATAACTACTACAACAATTAAAAACAGCAAGGGCAACAAAAAGGGAAATAAATAAATTTTTAAAAATACTATTAAAAAAAAAAAGAATTTTATTATTTATTTATTTTTTTTTTATGGGTATGGCAGTGTCAAGGTTAAACCCAGGGCTCTATACATGTGAAGCATATATTCTATCACAGAGCTATAGACTCAGCCTGGGGTGATGAAAATGTCTTATAACTGCAGTGATTGATTGTACATATCTGCAGGCACACAAAAATACACTGAAATGTACAGTTTAAATGAGTGACATATTTGGTATGTGAGTTAATCTCAAGATAGCTATAAGATTTTAAAAGGTCAACTATATTTCTATGTGTCACAAAAAAAAAAACTGCTAGAAGATAGTTTATATCAGAATGCCCAGAAGAAATGAGTAAAAAATAAGATTTTTCTAAAAAGAGATTAAATAAGTGAACAGACATATGGTGTTAGAAGGAGCTCAAGTTATTTTTTTTAATTAATTAATTTATTTATTTATTTTCCCTTGTTTTATTGTTGTAGTTATTATTGTTGTTATTGATGTCATCGTTGCTGGACAGGACAGAGAAAAATGGAGAGGAGGGGAAGAGAAAGACACCTGCAGACCTGCTTTACCACCTGTGAAGTGAACCCCCTGCCGGTGGGGAGCCGGGGGCTCGAACCAGGATCCTTAAGCTGGTCCTTTCGCTTTGTGACACGTGCGTTTAACCCACTGCGCTACTGCCTAGGAGCCCAAGTTCTAACCCCAGTCACATGAGAAGTACTATGGCAAAGAAGGAAGATTCAGAACTATGGTGTTTCTCGCACTTTCTGCTCTTTTTATGTGTCTCTAACTGAACCAAAAAGCAGCCTGGAACGGTGAAACTACTGACATATAAAGCCATGACCCCACCAAAAAAGAAGTTATGTCAATAAAATTCTAGAGATCTTAGTGCTGGGGAAGAATACTGCCCAGAAAAGATTCTTCTATATTTACATTGAGACATAACTGATAAATGCACAATACTGTGGATTATACTGATGAAGGGTCTCTCATACCCTATCAACATCAACTCTGGATAGATTATAGACTGAAATATGAAATGAAAAACTATGGAGCTTTTAGGGAGTCGGGCTGTAGCGCAGCAGACTAAGCGCAGGTGGCGCAAAGCACAAGGACCGGCATAAGGATCCCGGTTCGAGCCCCGGCTCCCCACCTGCAGGGGAGTCGTTTCACAGGTGGTGAAGCAGGTCTGCAGGTGTCTGTCTTTCTCTCCCCCTCTCTGTCTTCCCCTCCTCTCTCCATTTCTCTCTGTCCTATCCAACAACGACGACAACAACAATAATAACTACAACAATAAAACAACAAAAGCAACAAAAGGGAATAAATAAATAAAATAAAAAATATTAAAAAAAAAAAAACTATGGAGCTTTTAAAAGATGATGTAGAATGACAGGGAAACTCAGAAGAGCAGTGAGACGGTACTCGTGTTACTATTAAAACATAAGGATCATCAAAAGTAGGGTTTTTGTAAATACTGAAGCATGAGTAGACAGACAAAACAGTTCAATTCAGGTACATTCTGAAGGACAGTTGAGGGTTTATTATGATGAAAATGGAATCATAAATAGAAAAAAGATGAGCCTGGATTGTATGCATGGCAAAGCAACCACACTAACCAGGTGAGCTATTCTGCCAAGTCAAGATGATTTTTTTTTAATTGTGGGGAGATTAGTGGTTTAGTTAGATTAGTGGGGGTTGAACTGTTATGTGGAAAACTGAAAAATGTTCTGCATGTACAAACTATTGTATTTTACCATCAACTATAAACCATTAATCCCTCAATAAAGAAATTAAAAAAAAAAAAAGATTGTTAGTCTATATTCCCAGAAGGATGTAGAACAGGGAAGCTTCCACTGGAGGGGATGGTATATGGAACTCTGGTGGTGGGAACTGTACGGAATTATACCCCTCTTATCCCACAATCTTGTTGATAATTATTAAATCACTAATAAAAAAAGAAATATGATAAAGCAAGCACCATAAAATGTTAATTGCTGGGGCCTGGTATAGCATAGCTGGTTGACCACATATGTCATCAATATAATGTACAAGGACCTAGGTTCAAGGTCCCAACCTACAGATGGAAAGTTTCAATAGCAGTGAAGCAGTGTTATAGGTATCTCTCTTCTCCCTCCCTCTATTTTTTTAAATATTTTTTTAATTTTTATTATCTTTATTTATTAGGTAGAGACAGCCAGAAGTCGAGAGGAAAGGGGTGATAGAGAGGGAGAGAGACAGAGAGACACCTGCAGCCCTGCTTTACCACTCGCAAAGCTTTCACCCTGCATGTGAGGACTGGGGGCTCGAACCTGGATCCTTGTTCATTGTAGCGTGTGCACTCAACTGGGTATACCACCACCACCCTGGTCCCCTCCCTCTCTCTCTATTCTCCCCCTTCCGTCCCAATTTCTCTATCTCTATCCAATAAATAAATATGTTTAAAATGTTAGTAAGTTAAGGTTGTGGAATATGGATATTCAATATGAAAGATAACTTTTCTGAGTGTTTGAATATTTAAAATTAGAGTGTTGAAAAATATACTGTCTTAAAGTGGTAAACTCATGAAGCAATAAATACACAACTCAACAGACAAAAAATGAGCAAAATCTCAAACCAATACATAATAGAAGACCGAAATAGTCCATAAACACATTAGAAGTGATTCAACCCTATTCATAACCAGAGAAATACAAATTAAAAACACCAATAGATACCACTTCTCAGACATCAAATTGGTAAAAATTCCAATCTCTTGCCAAGTATTTTAAAAGGTTGTGGAAATAACTCAAAACCCAAACATTCATTAGCATTACAAAAGATTATTAAATCACAAGATGTTCACATAATAAAATAAACTAAATTTACTATATGAGCATCCCAGGTTCAAGCTCAGCCTCTACCACATTAAAAGAAGCTTTAAGTGCTGTAGTTTCTTATTTGTCTCTACCTGAAAAAGTCATCTTCGAAGTGGTGAGGGCAAAACCTAAAATGAGATGATTATATTTTTTCATAGCAGTGAAAGTGAATATCCTATTAATAGCCTCAGTCTCAGAGGAAAATACTCAAAACGATCCAAGTAACTAAAGGATACAGTTGGTGTGCTTGCAATTCTATTAAATGTAAATACTGGTTAAACTGAACAATATATTCCACTCCAATCCAAGCCACCATCATTTTTCACAAATATGACTTCAACAGTCTCTTTCCTGGTCTCCCTATGTCTGCCCTCTAACTAGCAGTGAAAGTGATCATTGTAAAATATAAGTCAGGGGGAGTCGGGCTTTAGTGCAGCAGGTTAAGCTAAGCGCACATGGCACACAAGGACCAGCTTAAGGATCCAGGTCCGAGCCCCCAGCTCCCCACCTGCAGGGGAGTCACTTCACAGCCAGTGAAGCGGGTCTGCAGGTGTCTATCTTTTTCTCCCCCCTATCTTCTCCTCCTCTCTCCATTTCTCTCTGTCCTATCTAACAACAATGACATCAATAACAATAAGACTAACTACAACAATAAAACAAGGGCAACAAAAAGGAATAAATATTAAAATAAATAAATAAATATACTATGAGTATAATTTAAAATTCAAGAAAACTGGGAGTCGGGCAGGGGTACAGCGGGTTAAAGGCATGCGGCGCAAAATGCAAGGACCCACATAAGAATCCCGGTTTGAGCCCCCGGCTCCCCACCTGCAGGGAAGTCGCTTCACAGGTGGTGAAGCAGGTCTGCAAGTGTCTATCTTTCTCTCCCCTCTCTGTCTTCCCCTCCTCTCTCTATTTCTCTCTGTCCTGTCCAACAACGACATCAATAATAACAATAACTACAACAATAAAAGAAAAAAAGGGCAACAAAAGGGAAAATAAATTATATATATATTAGGGTAAATTGTCCTTGATTCAAAACCCAGCCCAAGCTCTCCATCTGTTGGAGTAAAAGTCAAGAATCCAGTCCTTTTGGTCCCTCACTCAGCCACAGTGAACTCACTGTTATTTTTCAAACCAATCAGTCTAGCTGCAGCCTTAGGGCCTTCTTCAGAATTCATGTAACTCCTTCCCAAATGTCTTCCATATCAAAGACTCAAGTGTCACCACAATAGAAAGATGCACTGGGGGCAGGGGAGACAGCATAATGGTTATGCAAAGGACTTTCATGCCTGAGGCTCTGAAGTCCCAGGTGGAAAGAAGGGAAGGGAAGGGGAGGGGAGGGGAGGGGAGGGGAGGGGAGGGGAGGGGAGGGGAGGGGAGGGGAGGGGAGGGGAGGGGAGGGGAGGGAAGGGAAGGGAAGGGAAGGGAAGGGGAACGGAGAGAGAGAGAAAGAAGAAAATCAAATCACAGAAGTTGGTGGTAGCACAGGAGGTTAAGCGCACATGGCACCAAGCTCAAGGACAGGCATAAGGATCCCAGTTTGAGCACTCCCCCTCACCCCCCACCTGTAGGGTAGTCACTTCACTGGTGGTGAAGCAGGTTTGCAAGTATCTTTCTCAACCCCTCTTTGTCCTCCCCTCCTCTCTCCATTTCTCTTTGTCCTATCCAGCAACGATGACATCAATAACAACAATAATAACTATAACAATAAATCAACAAGGGCAACAAAAAGGAATAAATAAATATTTTTTAAAAAGAAGAAGAAAGACTGGAACAACCCTACATAAAGTAGAAAATTCCTGCCCCTTCCAATTCAACACTCCTTTCTCTAACTAATTCTTTAGTCACTAAGCAGTCTCTTGCTCCTCCTATCTCCTCCTCCTCCTTTTTTTGTCTTATTTATTTTCTCTCTATCCTCTAGATGAATTTTATCTGCTTTCTTCACTATGCACTCAAAACCTAGACGAAGGTGAAGTTAGGGTTTAAACATTTAAATGAAGGAATGACCTTTCACAAAATTTCCTTTTAATGGTAGCATTTACTGTAAGATTAGAAAGTATTTTGATTTATGAAATGTGGTATTTCCACAACAGGCATGACAGGGTAAACTAAATAGCATTTGATAAAACATCAAGCACATGTTGTGCTTTCTGATGAATGTAAACCATTTATTTCCAAAGGAATCTAATTTGTAAGAAATTAAAAATAGATTTTTTAAAGAAGTCAAGAGAAGCAAAGTAGGTCAAATGATTGCAAAACAAAACCGAACAAAGCTATTACTTTAACCTCAGACCTCCAACTAAATGAATGTACCCTTGCCACAAAAGTAAAGAGCTTGAGCATAAAACATTTCCCAATTCATCAAAAGAAGTCAACAGGGAAACAGGAAGGGTAAACAGTACAGGCTAAAAGAGATCTCAGAGACCATCTAGTATCAATCAGTTCCTTCATTATGACACAAAAAGAAACCGAGGACCTGAAATGAACTCAAAAAATGCTCAGTGTCAAAATTAGTAATAACAGGAAAATACTGAAAGAGAAAAAAAATCATCTTATTTAGTTGTGAGTCTTACGATAGTAAAATTCAGCTCTTATAGAATTAAAGACAATGGTGTATGGCACCAAAGTAAAGGACTCTGGGGCAGGGGTTGGGGGACTCAGAGGACAACCTAGTTACAGGGTTAGAGTGGTTCTGTGGAAAACAGAAATGTTACACATGTACCAACCACTGTATTTTACTGTTGATTCAAAACCATCAATTTTCCCAACAAAGAAAAAAAGAAGAATTTGAGACAAGAGACATCTCCATGGAAACATATTCCCAAGCATACACGTGGGGCTGGAAAGGATGTTTTTCTATGCAGGTCTTCGTATTTTAAGCATACACATAGGATTTGGTGCCAAAAGATAAAAAAGAACACAGTTTTATAATCAGACAAGTATGAATTTGCTCCTTGCTTTACTACTTACTTGACCCAAGTTCATCTTAGTTCTAATAAGTACCAGATTTCTGTGAGCAAAATGAAAATCATCAAGGATAAAGAAAAGTACAAGTAATCTAGTACAGGAATTCATATGTTCATGACTACAGAATGCAATATTTCTGACATTTTATTTATAGTTGCATAATGCTCAATGGCAGTCGTCACTAAGGCTCTGGGGCTGGGTTGTGGCATACCCAATAGAGTACACACATTACCATCTTCAAGGACCCAGGTTCAAGCCCTCCAGTTCCCACCTGTAGGGGGAGTAGGGAAGATTCATGAATGATGAAACAGTGCTGTAGGTGTCTCTCTCTTCCCCTCTCTCTTTTTTAATTTTTATTATCTTTATTTATTGGATAGACAGAAATCAAAGGGGGAGGGGATGGTAGAAAGGGAGAGAGACAGAGAGATACCTGCAAAATCACTTCAACACTTGCAAAGCTTTCCCCCTGCAGGTGGAGACAAGGAGTTCAATCTCTTTCCTTCTCTATCCCCCTTCTCTCTCAATTTCCCTCTGTGAAAGAGAAAAGAGAAAAGGAAGAAAGAAAAGAAGGGAGGGAGGGAGGGAGAAGTTACCTCTGATTACAAGGGTTTTTTTGTTTTGTTTTGTTTTTGTTGTTTTGTTGTTTGTTTTTTCCCTCCAGGGTTATTGCTGGGACTCCGTGCCTGTACTAGGAGTCCACTGTTCCTGGAAGCCATTTTTCCCTTTTTTTGTTGTTGTTGTTGTTGTTGTCCTTGTTGTTATTATTGCTGGTACTGCTGTTGTTGTTCGATAGGACTAGAGAAGTGGGAGAGAATGATACCTGCAAACCTGCTTTACCACTTGTGAGGCAACCACCCTGCAGGTGGGGAGCCAAGGCTCAAAGGATCCTTATGCCACCGGTCCTTGCACTTTGTGCCATGTGCGCTTAACCCACTGCACTACCACCCAACCCCTGACTGCAAGTTTTATGACCCACATACTGTCCACTGACCAGTCTATAGTTAAGAATTCTACTAAGAGCAGGTGGAATGCTTTGTTGATGTTTCTATCAATAGGAAAATCAACCATTAGGTGTTATTTGCTTGAGGCAGAATACAAGACTACTCAAGTATTGAAGATACAAAGTTGAAAGAATCATCTCCAAAGTATATCAGACTACATCCGATGACCAACTTCTGCTTAAAACTAGGTTTAAATCAGGGTCTCACTCAAAAAGTTTAGCATTTATGACGCTTGTCATTATCAGAAAGGGCTATTTCCCCATCTCAAAATGGATTTAAGCTACTTCCCATAACAAAATGATTTAAAAAATTGTTAATTATTGTCTTCATTTGGAAGGGTAAGAAAGATAATTCTCACCTTTCCTTTCATAGTACACTCTAATTCCATCTCAGGTGGTTCACTTTCTAACAAAGTCCCAAAACCTAGATATACACCAGTTTCTGTGAGAGAGAGCTTATGTTCACACGTATCCATAAACTACTGCAAAATATATACCTGAAAGCAGAAGTACACTAGAGTTTGCAGTGAGTACCTCCCTAACACTTCCTCTCCACTATTCCAAGCTTTGGGTCCATGATTGCTCAACAAATTGTTTGGCTTTGTATGTTAACTCTCTTTTCAGTCACCAGGTTCCAGATGCCATCAGGATGCTGGCCAGGCTTCCCTAGACTGAAGACCCCACCAATGTGCCCTGGAGCTCCGCTTCCCCAGAGACACACCCTACTAGGGAAAGAGAGAGGCAGACTGGGAGCATGGACCAACCAGTCAACGCCCATGTTCAGCGGGGAAGCAATTACAGAAGCCAGACCTTCCACCTTCTACAACCCATAATGACCCTGGGTCCATGCTCCCAGAGGGATAGAGAGTGGGAAAGCTATCAAGGGAGGGGGGGGGGATATGGAGATTGGGTGGTGGGAATTGTGTGGAGTTGTACCCCTCCTACCCTATGGTTTTGTTAATTTATCCTTTCTTAAATAAATATAAATAAATAAATAAAAGATAATTCTATGTATTTACAGTTCTGAACATATATGTTCTAACAAACTGTCTTTAAATTTTTATCTACAGACTCATAACAAAGTAGAACTTAAAACCTGCATATTTAGATATAAAGGTATGTAGGTATGTATGTATGAAGACATGAAAAAAACATACCTGGGATGATATCATTGATATGCAAAAGAATTGTACTTTCAACACTTGCAAAACTACAAAGTTGTACTCCATCAAATCTTCCATCCCAGTTGCCAATAGGATTATCCTAGAAATTAAATAATATATAAATCAATATTAAATCACTAATTAAAAAAGGAAGTAATAGAATAAACTATAAACCTCTTAAATAAAATAGAAATATGGAAGTCTATATTTTACATAAACAGTCCTCCAAAACATTTTACATGACAGATTTTTACTAATTTTCCTGAAAAGAAAAAAAGAATATATTGGAAATAATTGCCAGAAAAACAATGGTTTTTTTGTTTGTTTGTTTACTTGTGTTTTTGTTCTTGGAGAGGTCCGAGAATAAGTTATAGCAAATCCATGAATGAGTCAGGGATCAAAAATATTTATCAGACTTGACTAGACAAGAAATACTAGTCTATACAGTAGCCTCCATCTGCAGAAGATTTATTAATACTTTGTTTTGCCCAGAAACCTGTCCCTACTCATAGCTTACTCTAATAACACCTTTACATTTCCTGAGCACTTAAACATTCAAATTGAAATTCTACAAGTTATTTTGTACAGTATTTTTCAATTGTTCATTTGTCATTTTAGAGGTATGCAAGAATTTCCTTCAAAATGAAGATTTATAAATTGAATTATTTCTATACAGTGCAACACCAAATAGTACTAGTTTTGTGAAGTTAGAATAAAAAAATGGGCCAGTCTACTCTGAACAGTCATGTAGCATCAGAAATGAATGATGAAGAATAAGGGATGGGGAGACAATGTAGTGTTTCTGCAAAAGACTCTCATGCCTGAGGCTCTGAGGTCCTAGGTTCTGTCCCCAGCCCCACCATAAACCAGAGCTGAGAAGTGCTCTGGTCTCTCTCTGTTTCTGTCCTTCTCTATCTCTGTATCTCTCTCATTAAAATAATATATAAAATAAAGAAAGATGAATAATATTGTGTTGGCCAGAACGTTCCTTCTGAGGTGTGAATGAATCCTCACTAGAGGGTGAATGCTTATGAAGCCAACCAGATGACAAAGGCAAATAGGAATCTGGTTGACAAACCTTTTATGCGCCGGGCCTAAACAAGATGATCCCTAGGCTAGTCATTTAAGGAGGGACAGGCCAAACAGCTTTTCCCAAGTTTAAGGTGCAAGTAACCTGAAGCAAGGGGAAACTAAATGTTAATGGCTAAGGACCTCTTTTCTCCAACTTTCACTCCAGCCAGCCCACAATCTGGCCTCTAAATAAATACTGAATATTCAAAGAATAATAGTTTAGCATGTTTTATTGTGAGTTATCCTAAGGGACCCCCATGTTTTATTCTGGTTCTAACTTTTCACATGGCAAAAAAACTCACCTAAACAATACAATGTGTATCTAACTAATGGGTAGCAAATAGAATTTCCAAGCACAAGATAACAGAAACATATGTCAGAACATTCATATGCTATCAACAACAACAAAAAATTCAAATAGATTTTTTAAATCATAAAAAAAATCTAAAGCACAGCCATCCTATTTTTTTTCATATTCTCTCCTAACTCATTCTAGTGTTTAATAATTCTGTGTGAATTTCCTTCTTTATACCTAACAAATTCTTATCTACATTCTCAATCATAATAAAATGTTCTTAGCATGTTACTTCTCTTCCCCTTAATGACTCAACTAGTCATACTAGAATGCATCCATTGTCAACAAATAGGAATGTAAGGTAACGTTTAAAATGAGTGACACACACACACAAAATGACTGATACAAACAAATACAGTATGGCATTCAGATGAGGTATTTAACACCAGGAACTTCAGGAAGACACAAAGGAGAACACTAATTTTCAGTAGACTATGGGGTGAAGCAAGTAAAGAATGAAGTTATGTTTACTAGAGACTGAGACTCAGTTTGGGATGAGGAAAATACTCAATAGTTCTGGTGATGGGTAGGGGTGATGGTCATAGGACAGTATCATTAATGTAACCAAACTAGTAATTTTAAAATGGTTAATACGATTGATTTTATGCTACAATAGAAAAAACATGCTGTATTTTACCACAATAAAAAAAAGTTGGTAGGAGTTACATCATAAAAAAATATTCTAGGGATAAAGAATAGGGAAGCTATCAAGGGAGGGGATTGGATATGAAGGTCTGGGGGTGGTCACTGTGTGGAAATGTAACCCCTCTTATTCTACAGTCTTGTCAATATTTCCATTTTTAAATAAAAATTTTTTTAAAATATTCTGCAGGCCAGGAAGAGGTGCCTCTGGTTAAGCACACTCATTACAGTGCACAAGGACCCAGGTTCAGGCCCCCTTTCCCCAACTGCAGGGGTCAGTTTCACGAGTGGTGAAGCAGGGCTGCAGGTTTCTCTCAGTCTCTTCCCCTCTCCCTTTCCCTCATCCCTTTCTGTTTCTCTCTGTCTCTATCCAATAATCTATAAATAAATATTCTTTTAATATTGGAATTGTCCTTTCCTTGAAAACTATGTGTTTTGGGGGCAAAGCGGTGGCGCACCCAGCTGGGCACACACATTCCCATATGCAAGGACCTGAGTTGGAGCCCCTCTCCTCACCTGTAAGGAAGACACTTCACAAGTGGTGAAGAAGGTCTGAATGTATCTCTCTCTCATCCTACCTCCCTTTCCCCTCTCAATTTCTCTCTGTCCTATCAAATAAAATAGAAAGGAAAAAAAAAAAAAAGACTGCTAAGAACAGTGGATTCATAGTGCCAGCACCAAATACCAGTGATACCCAGGGAACAGTAAAAAAATAATAATAATAAATAAAAATGTTTTCCCTCTAGGCATTTTTCACAAATTATTTTTATATTATGAATTAACATCTGATCAGTCAATAAAATACTGCAAAATATTGTAGAAAAAGAAATATACTTCCAAAAAGAGTGAAATATTACCAGCATTTTTAGATTTTTCTGTCTTTTGGGAAGTTGTAATCTGGCAATTTTCAAACTTGAATATATTATTAGAGTTTATTCAAACTGGGAAGAAGAGTACTTGCAATTCTTTAGATTCCTATACCAAATCATTGTTCCTTTACCAAAGATAAATTAAAATATTCTTTATTTCTCCAGGCATGAGAGACTATTTAAATAACTATTATGCTATCTACCCTCTGCCCTCAAATTAAAACACTCTTAAAAATACTTCAAGTTAGTCCTTGTTAAATATTAAAAAAAAAAAAAAATACAGCCTGCAAGACTGCACAGTGGGTAGAGTGCTGGACTTGCATGTATGACGTCCCAGGTTCAATCCTTAACATCATATGTGGCAGAGTAATGCTCTGCTCTTTCTCACTCTCTCTCTCATTGATAAATAAATAAAAGCTTTAAATAAATAAATATTTTTAAATGTTTAATGCATACTAAACTGGTCAAAAAGCAAATAGAGATATTAACAAAGATAATATAACCCAAAAGTTTCTTACCATATCCACACCAACAAAATATCCTAAGCTTTCTTTGCCTGGCAAAACATCACAGAATATAACCGTTCCAGATTCTACAGTTTCTCCAAGCTTCAAAGAAACTCTAGAATTTATTTCCAGAGGGGGAAGTTCAACATGCATTGTATCCACTGGACCTGAATAATCACTTTCCAAGCCATTGTCATCATCTTCTATGAGTTCTAGCTTGTCCAATGCAACAAACACTCCACAATCTTCCTCACACTGAAAGAGCTGTTTCCCTTGGTATATTCCATCTGTGAAACCTTGGCCCCGACCTTCTTCCTAGTTTTGAAGGGAAAGAAAAAAATAATGAAAGAGACAGCTATACAGAGATGATCCTCAAATAAAAGGGTCCACTCTGGAGATTTCATGGGAACTACCAGAAAAAAAAAAAAATCAGACTACCACATACAGACCTACAATTATTAGCACTTATTGTTGGGCTTAGGGTGCAAAAACAATAATAAAGAAACTGAGATAAAAAGCTACTTGCAATTTCAAGATGTAATTATATGATGAGAATGTTGGGCTAGGTTCTATGCTGTGATTTTAGCAATAATTTTGTCATAAAAAGAATTTGGGGGGGGTCAAGTCCTGGTGCACAATGGTGGAGGAGGATCAATGTGGAGGGTTAGAATGTTTTGCAGAAAACTGAGAAATTTTACCATGTGCCAACAAGTATATTTACTGTTGACTATGAATTATCAATCCCCCTTAATAAAAAAAATTTTTTAATGGTCCGGGAGGTGGCACAGTGGATAAAGTATTGGACTCTCAAGCATGAGGTCCTGAGTTCAATCCCAAACCGCACATGTTCCAGAGTGATATCTGGTTCTTTCTCTCTCTCCTCCTGTTTTTCTCATTAACAAATAAAATCTTAAAAAAAAATTTTTTTTACTTTAAAATACCAGTAATATTACTGCCATTTGTTGAGCACTTAAAATGTGCCAGTCACTATGATGAACTGAGTCAAGAAAGAACAAAAAATGCTACAAGCTGTATACTAGTATCATTACTTTTAGATGGGGAAGCAAGTTTAGAGAAATTAAATAGTTTGGCTCAGCTGATGAGTAGCATAGTAAAGATACAAATCTCCAAATGTTTTAAAATCACTGCTTTAAAAATTAAATGAAGAAGTAAACAAGGTGGGGGGCAGTGGGTAACTCAGAGTTAAGCTTAAGTGCACATGGCATGAAGCCCAAGGACCAGCATAATGATCCTGGTGAACAATCCTAGTGGAGTCCCCAGCTCCCCACCTGCAGGGGGGTTACTTCACGGGTGGTGAAGCAAATCTGCAAGTTATCTTTCTCTCCCCCTCTCTCTTCCCCTCCTCTCTCAATATCTGTCTTACCTAACAACAACAGCAATGGCAACAGTAACAATAACAAGGTCAACAACAAAGGAAACAAAATGGGAAAAATGGCCTCCAGGAGCAGTGGATGGTCGTGCAGGCACTGAGCCCCAGCTATAAGCCTGGAGGCAAAAAAAAAAAAAAAAAGTAAGCAAGGCAAAAAATTCTATTTATGAATCTGATACCTAAATTCTAAAGAATTAGCATTAATTCTGGAAACAAGTGACTGGGTTCTTGGGTCCATTTTTCATAGAAATAAAATCCAAGAGAGCATATTTAATGAGGGGACAACTCACAGTAATTTGAAACTACAATTTATTTAAAAAATTTTAATCCAAACTAGCATTACATGATAGCACAAATAAAGAAAAGCCAAGACATTTGGGGCTGGGTAGTGGTACACCTGGTTAAGTGCATATATTACCATGCACAAGGACCCAAGTTCAATGCCCTGATCCCCACCTGCACTGAGAAAGCTTCATGAGTGGTAAAGCAGTGCTGCAGATGTCTCTTTGTCTCTGTCTCTCTTTTTCTCTCTCTATCTTCCTTCCCTCTCAATTTCTCTCTATTCTATCAAATAAAATAAAGTTTAAAAAAAAACTTCAAAAAAACTGAGACACAAAATAATCAACAAGTCTGAGAAGTAATTAGTCTGTAATTGGTAGCATTCATTTTTAATAGAGACAATATTAAAATTGCCAAGATGTGAAAGTCTTCAATAGTCATGTGATCTACAGAGTAGAGTAGGTAGGGTTTTTGTTGTTGTTGTTTGTTTTTCAACATCTTCTCGGTATCATTACAAAGTAAATCCTAGGGACTCTGAGTACTAAAAATTATAAGACTTCTGGGGAAATTTTATTTTTTATTTGAAGTGGAAAGATAAACACAGTTTCACATGACACAAAAACACAAAGGCACACAGAGCCTGCTAAATGGCTTACCAGACTTACCAGTAATTCTACTCCAAAGAATATTCCCGACACTGTCCTCTCTGCTAATAAAGGTCCTCGGAAGCGCACAACTCCAGGAAATTTTTCTTCCCCAGATCTCAGCTGTACTTTCACAGGGCAGCCCACATCTATTTGGAGGCCTTTACTTAGTCTGTTTCTGTTTTTAAACAGGCTGAACCTCTCTTCACAATTGGTAATTGCCAAGAGTAATTCTGTGAACTTTTCATTTATTTCTACCACATCCTTTTCATCAACAAAGAGAACGGCATGTGGTTGTTCTAGGATTTTTAATCCAATTTGATTTTTCTTGCCTTTTGCAGAAGGAATCCTCGAATGCCCCACAGAACGATCCTGGATATACTGGCCTATACTCCCCTTGGGGACTTTAAGGAGCTTTTGAGTTTGTTTGTCTGTCACACTGCTTTCTTGAAGAAGCAAATAAAAAATCCGCTCTTCCCAGTAGGGTGAAGTAACTTTGTCTTGGCTCCATAGGCCTGAACTCATTGTGATATGAGCGCCAAAATATTAACTCAAAAAAAAGGGAACTACTAGGTTTGTTGTAAAACCGCAAGAGATAAATTCACTGGCAGTCCCAAAACATGATTTTAGCAATTTGGTGTCCATGCTGCAAAAAGACAGCAAATCAAAATGCCTGGGGACAAGCAAAAAGAGACTTTACATTTCAGTCTACATGAGCTAAAACAAGGTTAAAGACTTTTCAAATCACACACACAGATGAAATATTTTCCAAAAGTATTTTAAAAGATTAAGTAACAGATATTAGTAGTATCTACAGTAGTTTCTGCATATCTCATTAGAAGATTCATTACAAATATCCTCAAAGACAATGCATGCAATAATGTTTGTTTCTGGGGGCCAGCAGTGGTGCACCTGATTGAGTGCACGCATTACAGTGCACAAGGGCTTGGGTTCGAGACCCTGGTTCCCAACTGCAAGGGGAAAGATTTGCAAGTGGTGAAGCAGTGTTGCAGGTGTCTCTCTCTCTCCCCATTCCCTCTTGATTTCAGGCTGGTTCTATCCAATAAATAAACTAATAAATAAAATGTTTGTTTCCAAGGCACTGTAGTATATAAAGTTAAAGTTCTAGTACAAAAATAACCTCATATGCATATCCTGACATTTGTGAACTTTAAAAGGCAACATTTTTAATAGAGCTTGCCTAATTCAAGTGGATAAGAGGCTGTATTTGGATAAAACACATAAATAAAAAGGTTATTATCTTTGTATGCAGTTTAAGAAAAAAGTTATCTTCATATGTATTAAGGTGAGCATTTTTAGCAATAAAATACCATTAAAAAATCACATTTTAATATTTTAACCACAATTCATTTATCTACATTCCATATTTTGTTAACAGGATATTTTTGAGTCAGTTTCACTTCTTTAATCTTGTACAATCTGTCCTTAAATGTGCAAATGTTTTTCATATTAATCATAACTATAGTTGAATTTTAAATGATCACAAATAGCAGACATTGTAAATCTGTCTACAGCAAAGATATCTTTAAAAATTAGTGTTGTAAAAAAAAAATCAATTGTGTAGCCATCAAATCCTGATCTCCAGAAGAAGGAAATATAATTGCAGTAAGTATTAAGTAATAAAGTTAAGTATTAAGTATTAAAACACTCCAGTGTGATATTATTTTAACTATGTATACTAGAGAGTAATACACAAAAAGATGATTTGAGACACATATAAATAACTTTTGGTAGAGGATGAGAGAGAACACAGCACTGTTCTATTCTTGAAGCTTCTCCTGTGCCTGGTGCTCCTATGTGGTGGCTGGGGGTTCAAATCTAGGTCTTGGGGTAAGGGAGCTATCTCATGAAAATTATCCCATTGAAAATTTTCACTTATCTTTTACATTAAAGTAGTCTTCTTAACCCTACTTTAACAGATGGTCAAAAACTATGCAACTTTATTAATTCAAATTATAACTGCAACACATCATTTTAATTTACGTCTTTATTCTTTAAGAATTGGTTTTTGATTTCTAAATAAGATATTTATTCCATCCTCGAAGAGTTATCTATTTCCACTGTTCTGCATAAGAAAAAAAAAAAAAAGCACTAAGGGTACCATCATATTTATCTATCTTATTTTGGGAATTAAAAAACATATTCCTAAAACTAAAAAAAAAACAAAAAAAAAAAAACTAGTTTTAAGTTAAATAAGTTTAATCATTTAGCTTAATCACTTGGCAAATCTTTACCATATAGAATTAACATTTCTTTTAAAAGCTCTGTTCAATAATGAGGTTTTCTACACTGGTAAAGCTGTTCAAAGACTTTCACTTCACAAGAGAGAACAGACATAAAAGTTGCCCATGATAAGATAAAAAGTGTGGCTCACTGGTCCAGGGGGTGGCGCAGTGCTAAAGCTTTGGACTCTCAAGCATGAGGTCCGGAGTTTGATCCCTGGCAGCACATGTACCAGAGTGATGTCTGGTTCTTTCTCTCTCCTCCTATCTTTCTCATAAATAAATAAAATCTTTTAAAAAAAAAAAAAAAAAGAGTATGGCCCAATTTCAAACCAACATTACTAAAATATCTGTGTAACATTTATTGAAAGTAAAAGGTCAAACTACCAAGTGACTTGCCCTCACTCTCTCTCTCCCTCTCTCCCATCTCTCTCTCACACACATATACACACATTATCTTTTTTTATTGTTGTTGTAGTTATTATTGTTGTTGTTATTGATGTTATCACTGTTAGATAAGACAGAGAGAAATGGAGAGAGGAGGGGAAGACAGAGAGGGGAAAGATAGACACCTTCAGGCCTGCTTCCCCACCTGTGAAGTGACCCACCTGAGGTGAGGAGCTGGGGCTCGAACCGGGTTCTTTATGCCGGTCCTTGCTCTTTGCGCCATGTGCACTTACCCCGTTGCAATACCGCCTGACTCCCCACACACATTATCTTAATTCCACTTGAGAGCACTGTCTACTTCAACAGGAACAAGATCAAGTAACAGTTACCACTGCTGTAAGACACCTGCAGAAACCCCTATCTTAACACCACCTTTCTGATGGTTACCCAAGCCCTTAATCGACCCTCTCTTTAAAGTACTAAAGTTAAAAACACTTTAAAATAGAGTTGTGGAAGTCAGGTGGTAGCGCAGTGGGTTAAGCGCACGCGGCGCAAGCGCAAGGACTTGAGTAAGGATCCTGGTGGCTCCCCCCTACAGGGGAGTCGCTTCACAAACACCTGCAGGGGGTCACTTCACAAGTGGTGAAGCAGATCTGCAGGTGTCTATCTTTCTTTCCCCCTCTGCCTTCCCCTCCTCTCTCCATTTCTCTCTATCCTATCCAACAACAACGACATCAATAATAACTACAATAAAACAACAAAAGGAAATAAGTAATAAATAAATATTTCTTTTAAAAAGAGTATTTGTTATTTTTTTTTTACTAAAATTCTTTTAAGATGTTAACCTTTTCAACCAGGAAAACAGCCATATCCCTTTTTTTTTATCTGTATGGAGCTAAATTATTATGTATCATTCTCAACTGGCAAAGATTGTCATTGCTTTATTAAAAAGTTTTCTTTATATTCTGCTTTCTTGGTTCTGTCTGGTTGTCTACAGATTGACAATCTATGGTTTTTCCCTTGCAATCAGCCGTTTTCTGTGGTTTCCTGCGGTATGCATTTGACTATTTTTCCGGCCTCATTGCTTTCCAATGTACTGCTTCTAATCAGTTCTGAGAACCCAGGTAATGAGATATGGGTGTGTTAAAAAAAACATGTGAAACAATAACATCAAAAAGAAATGCAAAATTTCTAAACAGGGGCGGGGTAGACAGCATAATGGATATACAAAGAGATTCTCATGCCTAAGGCTCCTAAATCCTAGTTTCAATCGCCTGCACCACCCTAAACCAAAGCTGAGCAGTGCTCTGGTAAAAAGAAAAAAAAAAAGTAAATAAATAAATAAATAAATAATCCCAAAATTTCTAAACAGGTCTTTTAGGAGTAAAGTGCTTGCTTCACTGCCTAGAAACTTTTTTTTCTAGTTTTTTTTTTTTTATAGGACAGAGAGAATTGAGAAGGGAGGGTACACAGAAGGAGAGAAAGATGCCTGCAGACCTGCTTCACCACTTGTGAAGCGATCCCCTGTAGGTGCAGAGCTGGGGGCTCAAACCAGGATCCTTGTGTGGGTCTTTGCACTTAACCTGGTGCACCACTGCCCAGCCCTCCCCCCCCCACCCCCGCCATAGACACTATTTTTGTTGCTCTCTGAATTTTGAGATGATCAAGAATGAGTAACTTCAAAAACTTAGTTGCTTTTATTTTTTGCTCTTTAAAATGTAGTGGGGTGGGGGTGGGTGGAGAGATAAGATAATCTGGTAGGGGGCCTGACTTGTATGTCCCAGAGACCAGGAGGAAGCTCTCTCCCTGACTGAAAAAGTTGGCCCAGAGTGGTGAAACTGTACATGTGCAAGGTCCCAGCAACACCTAAATAAATAACAAAATAAAAGTTAAGTATTTTGGGGAAAGGGAAAGAAGGAAAGAAGAAAGCCAGGAAAGAAGGAAGGGATGAAGAAAGGAAATTCCATTTTGGGTAGGAGGTTCTTTTTTTTTTTTACTCTTAAAAACTACTCTATCATTTAGTATAATTAATAACTTTCTTGAACCTTCATAATTACATGTCAACAATGCCTATGCACTGCTTCTTTAACTTAACAGTTAAATCACAACTAAAAATAAAACCACAGTGCTAATGAACCACAGTGCCAAGATAAAATCAACGTCCATTATGCACTAGGGCAATGTATTTGAAATGCATTCAAGTACAAAAGGGCTTTTTGTAAATAATCTAAGAAGCAGTCTACAGTAAAATTTCATTGAAGTACTTTGCTTCATAAAGCAGCATTTTAGCAAGAGTTTTCAAGAACTGTGTTCCAAGTCAACTACGCAAGGAACATTTAACTTTTCTCTAACTTGCATCAGCACAGTGAGAGTGAACTTGCATTCAGTAACATGATGGATCATGTCAGACAGGCAGAACAGCCAAAATAAAAGTCACAATTTAAGAAACACTCTATGAAAATTAAAAAGGATGTTTTTCTCTTTTAGAAAGAATAGGTTTATGACTATCATAGGAAAAACTGACTTATTGTAACTGATAAAGTTGGATGGATCTGTGACTCCGATCCAGATGCATATAAGACAAAACTTTAATGATCATTAAGATCTCTATAGATTGGCATTACTGCAAAATTTATTTATAAGGAAACTCTCCGCCCACTGTAGGATTGAGTAAATTGCCAACATTCTTCTCAATGGGACATCAAATTAAGTCATAATACCCAAGCAGCAGAAACTGACTCAAGACTATAAGGAAAATATTTAAATCAAATATATGAATTAAGAAAGTTAGTTTTGTGGTCCAGGAGGTGGCGCAGTGGATAAAGCGCTTGATTCTCAAGCGTGAGGTCCTGAGTTCAAGCCCTGGCAGCACATGTACTAGTGTGATGTCTGGTTCTTTCTCTCTCCTCCTCCTATCTTTCTCATCAATAAATAAATAAAATCTTTAAAAAGAAAAAGAAAGAAAGAAGGGAAGAAAGGAAGAAAGAAAGAAAGAGCAAACTTCTCATTGAAGCTGTTGGTTTCAAGCAAGAGTCTAAAAAAAAAAAAATCTTTCTCTGGTCTGTTGGCCATTTCAGAACTTTGGAGATATAATGGTCAATTCATTAGCAAGAAAACAGCTGAGTGATTGGTGCCAGATGCGGACTGATACTTATCTATAGTCAGTTAATACCCTGATCCTAAAATACAGAGATCCCTGATGTAACTTTTTAATTTGAATTATAATACCATTAAATTATCATTTGAATAAAGAGATCAGTCTAAAAAAAAGTTTTATGCACTTAGCATAGGAATAGAAGCTGAAAATTACTAAAGATTTATGATATGATGGCTGCCTTCATTTGTGTTCTCTCTACGTACTGTACTACTTACTACTCTGTACTAGTTACTACAGGGCTATTTGTTTAAAAAATCATCTCTAATAGCATACTTTGCTTTCAGTGTAATATATCACCACTGATTCAGCTAAACACTTCTGTACTTATTTCAAGCTGGAAAACTGGGTGATTATGAGTATCCTGATGATTACAGTTAAGTACAGATATATATTACCACAGCAAGAATATAACACTTAACACTGAATTGACATTAAATGAATAGAAGGTCTTTCTTTTGACAGACCTTCTATTCAGAACAGACCAGAGTTACAAAAACTTGAAAACATACCTGGCTGTCTGCGCTTATTAACAGTCTAAATTCGAAGAGTGGAGAATTTATTTGTATTAATATAAAGTCATTGAACCAAGATGAGTGTTGAAAGTCACAGTATTTCTCAATTTCCTGGCAATGCAATGAAGATGATCATAAAATAAATTTTATGCAAAAATGTTACAGATCAGAATTACCACATTCTGAACAATGTGTAGTAAAATGAAATAACATCTGCATCCTTAAATTGACAAAGGTTAACATAACTAGAGGATATAATGGCATTTTGACTCTCAAGTGACAGGTTAGATAATATTCAAAAAAGTTTACCAAAGATAATAAAGACAGATATTGATGAAGAAGGTTTTACATCTCCTGAGATACAGCCTGAGTTGTTCTAAAAAAAAAAAAAAAAAAAAAAAAAAACACCAGGGACCAAGTAAAAATTAAAAATGACAAATATTTGCCCTGATTATACTGCCCTAAAATACTTCCCATAGTTATAAATGGCAAAGATGTAGGAAAGGCCTATGTGAATACCAAAGAAGACACACACAGGACTTGGGACAATTACCATTTTAAGAATGAACTCTCTCTCACCAAAAGGACAAGTTGCTCTATTCTTAAATAGCTATTATATTTCTGGAGGCCAGAAATACAGGGATTCCATGGCCAGAAAGAGAGTTTTAATTTTCTTCATAGATTAACCTGTAAACACAAGTAATTCAGTCCCAAAAACAAAAGGAATCCATAAGGATATATATATCACTTCTGCATAGTCATGTCAGAAGGACAAAGAACTCTACTGTCTCACTGAAGTTAAATCTAACTACTACATCTTCAAAGTATGCATTCCCCAAGTCCTTCACCTTTTTTATTTCATATCCTCAAAGCAGTTCCTGGTTTGAAATAAATGGTTAAGTTAGTTAATTCTGCTAACAGTGAAAGTCAAAATTTGATTTCTTTTTATATATATTTTAAAATGTTGTTATTATCTTTATTTATTAATTGAATAGAGATAGCCAGAAATTGAGAAGGAAGAGGGTGATAGAAATGGAGAGAGACACCTGCAACAATTCTTCACTTGAAAAGTTTTCCCCCTGCAGGTGGGGACTGGGGGCTCGAACCTGGGTGGGTCCTTGAACCTGGGTGGGTTCTTGTGCATTGTAGCATGTGTACTCAACCAGGTGTGCCACCTCCCAGCCCCCACAATTCAATTTCTTTATCCTAACTGCTTAAGTAATGAAAAACTTCTTCCAAGGAAAAAGCAGAGAAAAAAAGAAAAACTTATGAGTTTTGAGTATTTTTCATTTAAAATCTTATTAATTCTCTGGATAAATGAAGTCAAGATTGGTTTTTACACACTTTATTCTTAAACGTAGGAGGAGAAACAAATGAGAATTTCTCAACTGAGAAAATTTGTTTTGAGATTCATATAATCATACCCAGTGCCTGGAAATTCTGCAAAACCAAATAAAATACTTCAATAAAATTTAAGATCACAGTGTGAAAATGAAAAAGAAAGAAAGAAAAAAATAATTATTGTAGTGAACAGAATAATAGTGTGTTCTCCTTCTTGCATTAGAGACCTTAAACAAAAATCAGTTTAGTCTTGCTAAACCACAAGAAGTTCATGCTGTTGGGTGTGTGTTGCTTCATATAACTAATGTTCTGGTCTTATCAGCTTTTCATAAAATCTGTCACCCAAAGGAAGACTTCATTGCAAGAGTATTTTTAAAAAAGAAAGAAACCGTTGCCAAATATTAAAGAACATTAGGGAATGTTGTCAAGCTTCGCAGTACATGAATTTCCACCAGAATTTTTCCAGCAAATCATATTCTCCTAGTCTGGTTCGATACAGTTCAAAGCCACCCACTACTCAGTGGGAAACTGGCAAGCGACATTCCTAGGGCCATTCAGTCTACTTGGAGTATGAGGGGGTGTACAGAAACCCAATATTTGAATGAACACCCTTTGTCAAGGCCTGGAATTTGCTCCGGGTGTCAATAATGACAAAAGGAACAGTTCTATTGAGATCCCAACTAGCCCGAATTGCAAAAGCAAGGGGTGGCAAGTGCTTCTTAGCTGATCTCAGGCTCAAACTCACTCTCCAGAGAGTTGGAGCAGGAATGATGATGCGGAGTGGGAGACCCAGAGGCTCGGTGGCTGGAAGATGAAAACCACTCTGAAACATGCAGATGTCAAAGAGTGAGTGACCGGGGAAAAGATGTCAATGACATGAATAACCCGGCAGCTGACCCAGCTGAGCACCAAACTCAGTACCCTCACCTCCTTTTCCAGACTCCAAGGTCTCCACCCTGCCCGCCGATCTTTAATACCAGTGAAGAATGGGGGGGGGGGGGGGAAGATACCTTGTTCCAACAGAGCACACCTCTCAACTACAGGGATCGGGGGTTGCTGTGCAAAACCGTCCTCGCCCTACAAAAAGGAAAACTGAAAGAAAAAGAAAAAAAGCAGAACACGCCATTAACGAGGCCAGAACCCCGACTGCTCTTCCTGGACCGGAGCCAGACACCACCGAAAACCGACGGGCCGCGAGTCCAATCTCTGCCCAGGGCTGCGGGTGCCAAGCCTGGCGTCCAGGAGCTGCGACCCTATGGCCTCTGCCTCAGTTTCCCCATCTGTCAACCAGGGCTGCAGCTGGAGGCGGTTTCCTGAGCTGCTCCCACCCGGAGTCCTCGCTCCCCAGGAGGTGTCGCGGCGGCGACCGCGCTCCCCTGACCCGGGAGCCCCCTCAGAAGGGCCCAGGAAGGTGGGCTTCCTGGGACCGGGGTGGGGGGGGGCCCAAGCTGACGTCAGTGGGCTCGGCACCCCCCGGCCGTGCAGCTAACGGGCCAGAGCCGAGGGCAAGACAGCTGCGGCGGTGGCCGCTCCAGGGGCCCAGGGGCGGGGAGGGGTGACTGGGGAGACCCGGCTACCTCCTGCTGCCCGGCTCGGCCGTCCGCTCACTCACCTGGGACCCCGGGTGTCGCCTGGTCCCCTGCCTGGCGCCCCAGCCCCAGGCGCCCCACACCCACCGCCCTAGTATTTACCTCCGACGCGCGGCCCCCGCGCAGCCGAACCTGCTACCTGGGCCCGCCCCCACCTGCCCCGCCTCCGAACTGCCCCAAGGGGAGAGAGGGCGAGGGGGTGAAGGGGGCCGCCTCCGCACTGACCAATCACAGCCCGAGATGCATTCCTGCGCGCGTTCTGATTGGATAGCCTTGTGACAGACCTTCCTCCAATGGCTGTCGGCCCAGAGCAGCCAGAAGGGACTTTCCGCTCCGTCAAGCTCGGTGGAGCCAAAGGGAAAGGAGGGGATGGGAGGAGGAGCGCGGCATGGGGGCGGGGAGCTCTAAGATGATTGGACGAAAGGCTGCGGGTTCCGCGTCACCATTGGCTGAAGTTGCAACTAGGGCGGGGCGCTCTTCTGCCCTCCCCCTCCCCTGCAGGGTTTTGGCTGTAGGTTCAGCTGTCAAAACTCGAGTAGACTTGAGGGTTTGGGACTTCTTTGAAGATCACCCAGATCAGGACCAAAAGTAGGATTTCAGGATTCCATGAAAGCAAAGCTTTACAATCAGACCCACATGTGAATCTTTTGCGCTTTGAATTAGTAGCAGCGATCCACATCAGGAAAGCAAAACCACCCTGAGCCTCAATTTCCTCATCTGTAAAATGGAGACAATCTTTTCACCTGTCTTACAGGTTTCTTGTGTGAAATGCCTTATGTAGAGCTCCTAGACACAGATAGACCTCAGTAAATGCTAAATAATTTTTCTCTTTCGGTACCGACCTATTTCTGAACTTTTATTGATAACTATCACAATTTGGAAGGGATTCTCTCAAGGGTGGTCGAGAAGGGATTTCCACAAGCAGTCTCACACAGCTCTATACCCTTGGCCGCCAGCCAGACCTCAGGATGTAGTTAAGGCTCTTTCAATTAGAAGGGAGGCTTCTGATTCCCAAAAGTGCCCAAAGTATTTAAGGAAGTGCTTTTTATAATCAGTCCCAGAGCCTTGCAGCATGCCTCCCTGCACTGGGTACTCTTGTTAATGAATTCCTTCTCCTTTGACATTTTAAGTACCAATTATATGAGAAGGTGATTAATATTGAGAAAGAAAGAGGTGTGTGTGTGTGTGTGTGTGTGTGTGTGTGTGTGTGTGTTTAATCACAAGAGGAAATTTTCCCCAGTGGGAAGTAACATATTTTTGAAGATCTGGGGAATTTAAACCAATGAATACATGAAAGAAATCACATGAGGGGTTATGAACAAGTATTAGCATGGATTTACTAGTACTAGGATTAGCACCTATCTCCCTTCTCCCTTCCCATAAAAACCTAGAATGAAATAAACATCATTTGAAAACCTAAGCTTCAATCCACTCTTGTCTCTCCTTATCCTTATTCTTATCCTGCTTCTCTGAATCAAAACCACAACACAGGAGAAATTAATGCTATGGAAACCAACATGCCTGGCTTGCAGTGTGTCCTTAGGAAGCATTATTACTATCTAGATTCTCCAAGAATACTAGAAGGACTCAAAGATCTCAATCTGACTGTCTGGGGTAGAAATTTCATCTAGGGACTGGGTGGTAGTGCACCTGGTTGAGCTTACATGTTACAGCGCTCAAGGACCCGGCTTCAAGCCCCTGGTCCTTACATGCAGAGGGAAAGCTTTGCAAGTGGTGAAGCAGGGCTGTAGGTCTCTCTTTTTCTTTCCCTCTCTGTCTCCCTTAGCCTCTAGATTTCTGGTTGTCTCTATTCAATAAATAAAGATAATAAAAAGAAAATTTTAAAATAAATTTTGTTTAAAGACAATTTCCCCCTCTACCCATACAATAAGGGGGATGGTGGAGATGGAAAAGTAAAGTGGGATAGAAATATTGTGAATCCTTTCAGAGAGAACAAGTACTCTACTTTCCTCCAGTTTGCCACACTCCTCGCCATTCCCCACTACTACTAAGTTCCCTTCTCATTTATCTCATCTACTGGCCCCTATAGGCAGGAGACTTCACCAATGCCAGACTGGAACATCTTCAAGAACTTTCTTTTCTTTTTTTTAAATTATTTTAATTTTATTTTTTAGTTCAATGGAGAGAGAGAAAGACACAGAGAAAAACACCACAGCACTGTTCAGCTCTGGCTTATGATGGTGTGGGGGGGATTGAACCCAGGACTTCGGAGCCTCAGGCATGAGAGCCTGTTTGCATAACCATTATTCTATCTATCCCTGACCACGAACTTTCTGATAATGACAGCTGCTGAGCCCTCTGCTTCAGTCCTTCATCCCCACTAGCTATGATAAGCAATCTTTCTGACACAACCCCAGAATAAAGCAGTGTCAGGGCATAACCCCACCCAAGAAATAAGTCTGTTAAACCCTGACTTGCTACACAGGGCTTATCTCAGTTACCATCTCCCATCAACCAGTAATGACTGCCTAAACCAGGGCATGGAAAATAGTTCTGAAGCTTTCAGTATATTTAGACTTGAAGCTTTCAGTATATTCAGATGGGAAAGTAAGGTCAAGTGAAGGGAAACCTATGTTTCCCAGTTACCAAAGCAGTGAAGACACTGATTCCAAACCAGTGGTCTTCAAATCAGTAAAAATGGGTTCTCCAGCCAAGGCCTCCATCCTCTCTGTCTTATAATTCCTTCCTTGGTTTAAAGCCCACAGTCCACTCCCTTCTAAGAGTAAGCTCCAGAATCCACTGATCACCTCTGTCTACTCCACCACTTCAATTCAGCTTAGTCCTAGATTCACACATGGTAACCTGAGTTATGACGTAGGTGTCCAGAAACCTAGCAGCATAAAAGAGAGATGTCACCCTTATCTTCAGGCCAAGAAGGTATACTGTACACATAGTCAGTAAAGCTAGAGGCAGCCTCAGAAAAAGGATTTCTCTGACCACACTTTAGGCAAGGGGGATGGGGTGTAAGTGACATGTTAAAGAAACTGACAGAGGCAGAACACAGAATGTGTGGGGACAAAACATAGTCGTACAGGTTCTTTAGAGCCAGGATCAGGTCTGAGCCTTTATTCCAAGAACACAAAAACACTATTGAAGGATTTTGAGTAGGGTAGTTAACTGTGGTCACTATCTGGTGTACTTCCTTTATTATGTACAACAGAGTCCCTACATAATGTCCTTGAAGTAAATGGAATTTCCTCACCAGGAAGCAAGTAATGTCCTGACAGCCATGACTTAAGAGTGACACCTAGGACAGGAAAGACAGCGTAATGGTTATGCAAAAGACTTTAATACTTGAGACTCTGAGGTCCTAGGTTCAATCCCCTGCACCTCCATAAGCCAAAGCTCTGGTCTGTCTGTCTTTCTTTCCCAATGTACCTCTCTATTTAATTTAATTTAATTTTTAAAAAGAGAAACACCTAGTCAATGTTCAGTGAAGCCTTTTCTTTACGTTTTTCCAATTAAGACTTTTTATGAACACTGCTTTCTCATATTTTTTTGTTTGCTGGCTTGCTTTTTTATTTGATAAGATGAAAATTGAGAGGAAAGGAGAGAGAACGACTGAAACCTGTGGTCCGGGAGGTGGCGCAGTGATAAAGCTTTGGACTCTCAAGCATGAGGTCCCAAGTTCAATCCCCTGAAGCACATGAGCCAGAGTGATGTCTGGTTCTTTCTCTCTCCTCCTGTCTTTCTCATAAACAAATAAAATTTTTTTAAAAAAAGAAATAAAAGAAAGAAAGAAAAACAGAGTGAAACCTGCAGTACTACTCCACCACACAGAAAGCTTCTTTCCTGCAGGTGGGGAAGCAGGGATAGGAACCTCAGTCCTTGTGTATGTCCATCCAACCAGTTTGCTTGTTTTCTACTGCCACTAGGCTTATTGCTGAGACTTGGTAGAAGAATCCACCACTCTAGCAGTGTGTGTGTGTGTGTGTGTGTGTGTGTGTGTGTGTGTGTGTGTGTGTGTGTGTGTGTGTGTGTAAAAGATAGAAATTGAGAGGGCATAAGTAGAAATAGACACCTGCAGTGCGACTCCACCACTCAAGAAGCTTTCTCCTGCAAACAGGGACCAGGGACTTTAACCTGGATCCTTGAGCATGGTAATGAGTGCGCTCAATTAGATGCACCTCTGCCCTGCCCTTATCAGACACTCCTCAAGCTTCCCAGATGGTGACCACAGTCTGCTTACTCCCTCCAACTTCCCCAGAGTCAGTGTTGATTTTCTTCTTTTGCCTAGTCAGCCTCTTCACTCCACACAGCCCACGGTGAACTGATAGTCTCCACTCCCACTCAATCCTTCTGTCTTCCCCAGCTCAATAAATGGTGACTTCTGGTTGTCTATCCACTTCCTGTGATTAGGACCCATGAAACTGAGCCACTGAGGCAGTGTCTAGGGAGATAGCCCAACAGACACAGTGCTATACTTGCATGGGTGGTGCTGGGTTTAATCTCTAACACTGAGCATACCAAAGCAGTGAGTGCTCTAGTAACCTACATGCCATTAAATAAACAAATTTTTGTGAGGAGAATAAAGCCACTGGGCTAAATGCGCGAAGCATCACCACAAGCAAGGATTCCCTATAATGCTTCTTCCATATAGTTCAGAGCAGTGTTTCCATCAGTGGCTGAGTTTAGTGCCCACAGTCTCAGGAATGTTCTTATCTCTGAGTGAAGGGAAACTCCAAAAGCAAGTGAACATTCTCCCTGAGAGCTTTTCCTCTGGTCACTTAAAAAGCTCTTTTTGATAAGATAAAAAGGGATTACCTCAGTCATCTTTAAACTAATCCAGCTGAAGGATAAATCTGCACTCTCCATTTGGAGTTATTTGCTGTTATCAGTGACAAATGACTTCTGTGTGATTTACAAAATGCAGAAAAGGGAAAAGGGATTTAATGCTCTTTCTCGAAATCTTTGTGCTAGAACTGAAAATCCCATTTGGAGCAGTAGATGCATTAAGAATCATCTCATGTCACAGGAAACCTACCTCAATTTAGGAGACCTGAATGCTGTCAGGGGAAAGTGAATCATGCTTATAGTTTGACCCCAATTTCTGTTTTCTACACACACACACACACACACACACACACACACACACACACACTCACACACACAACCATGACAGTCAGTAACATGAATTCTCCATTCATTTACCAAGCAATTGAACACCAGCTAGGCTCTAGACACTGTTCTGGAACATGAAGAGGTTGCAGGGCTGACATTTCAGAAGAGACAGTGCATGCTGAGAAGACAATATCAGGCAGGGCAGGGGAGAAACAAATAGTTGGGGGATTGCTATTTTTAGTTGATTGCTCAGAGTCCCTGGACTAGGTGACACTGGAACAAAGATCTGAAGGAAATGAGGAAGCCAGTCATGCCTTGTAGGGAGAAGGAAATAGGCACATGCAAAGAAAGGTCTGGAAGCAGCATTGTCAAGGAAGAGCAGTGACAAAGTGCAGCACTGAGTGAATAGGGTGGGGACAGTTAAGGTGAAGCCAGAAGAAATGGGAGGTGGGGTAGTCCAGACTAGCAGGAAACCCTGACTTTTAGCAATTTGTTTTGTTAGAGAAATAATGATTTAGGGTGGAGGGTACACAGTATAATGGCCTTATAAACACACCTGAAACTCCAAAGTCCCAGCATCAATCCCCCACACCACCATAAGCCAGAGCTGAACAGTTCTCTAGTTAAAAAAAAAAAAATTTTTTTTAATTGTACTATGCAGCTATCAAGAACAATGAACCCACCTTCTCTGACCCATCTTGGACAGAGCTAGAAGGAATTATGTTAAGTGAGCTAAGTCAGAAAGATAAAGATGAGTATGGGATGATCTCACTCACCAACAGAAGTTGACTAAGAAGATCTGAAAGGGAAACTAAAAGAAGGACCTGACCAAATTGTAAGTAGAGCACCAAAGTAAAAGCCCTGTGGTGAGGGGTAGACATGCAGCTTCCTGGGCCAGTGGGAGGGATGGGTCACAGTCTTTTGGTGGTGGGAATGGTGTTTATGTACACTCCTAGCAAAATGTAGACATATAAATCACTAGTTAATTAATATGAGAGGGGGAAAATCAATTGTATGTCTCAAAGTTTTTCAAAACACAAACTGAATCTTTTTAACATATAGGCTGTGTATTTGATATGCGGACTCTCTCAAAAGCCTAGACCAAGTAGATTAGAAGCATCCAATAGCACAGCTATATACAAGATACTGTGTACTGTACAGCAAACCATAACAAAAGGACTTTTCAAAGTTAACCCAATTACCAAATAATGTGATGATAACATTAACTATCCATTGTCTTTTTGAACCCTAAGACAGCAGGAACCTCACATCTCCACTATAGAGCCCCTACTTCCCCCAGTCCTGGAACCCTTGGATAGGGCCCACTTTCCCGTATGCCTCTCCCAATCCATATCAAATAATATTGCATCCGCCGATCACAACCTAACCAACGCAACGATTGCCACCTCAACATGCTTCACCTCATACTGTGTCCAGAGACTACACATGTGGAATGACAACCCTTCAGCTTCATTACTCAGGTGAGACCTTTCCTTTTATAGTACACTCTAATTTCATCTCAGGTGGTTCACTTTCTAACAAAGTCCCAAAACCTAGATATACACCAGTTTCTGTGAGAGAGAGCTTATGTTCACACGTATCCATAAACTACTACAAAATATATATATAATATATATATATATTTATATATATTTTATATATATAAAAGCAGAAGTACACTAGAGTTTGCAGTGAGTACCTCCCTAACACTTCCTCTCCACTATTCCAAGCTCTGGGCCCATGATTGCTCAACAATTTGTTTGGCTTTGTATGTTAACTCTCTTTTCAGTCACCAGGTTCCAGATGCCACCAGGATGCTGGCCAGGCTTCCCTGGATTGAAGACCCCACCAATGTGTCCTGGAGCTCAGCTTCCCCAGAGACACACACTACTAGAGAAAGAGAGAGGCAGACTGGGAGCATGGACCCACCAGTCAACGCCCATGTTCAGCGGGGAAGCAATTACAGAAGCCAGACCTTCTACCTTCTGCAACCCACAATGACCCTGGGTCCATGCTCCCAGAGGGATAGAGAATGGGAAAGCTATCGGGGGAGGGGGTGGGATATGGAGATTGGGTGGTGGGAACTGTGTGGAGTTGTACCCCTCCTACCCTATGTCTTTGTTAATTAATCCTTTCTTAAATTAAAAAAAAAATTTTAATTTTATTGTGAGAAATAATGATTTACAAGACGGTTGCTGTCTGATAAACTCATACACATACACACACACACACACACAGACAGACACACACACACACACACACACACACACACACACACCAGTTGATATTATATGGTTCTAACTTCTTTCTTTTGCCTCCAGGGTTACTGCTGGGGCTCAGTGACTGCACTACGAATCCACTGTTCCTAGTGGTCATTTTTTCCCCTTTTGTTGCCTTTTAAAATAAAATTTATTTATTCCCTTATATTGCCCTTGTTGTTTTTTGGTATTATTGTTGTTATTGATGTCGTTGTTGGATAGGACAGAGAGAGATGGAGAGAGGAGGGGAAGATAGAGAGGGAGAGAAGAAAAACATCTGCAGTCTTGCTTCACCGCTTGTAAAGCAACTCCCCTCCCGGTGGGGAGCCAGGGACTAGAACCCGGATCTTTGTGCTGGTCCTTGCGCTTTGCACCACATGCACTAAACCCACTGCGCTACTGCTGGACTCCTGCCCTTGCCTTTTATCGCTGTTGTTGTTATTAGTATAGTTGTTGGATAGGACAGAGAAATGGAGAGAGAGAAGAGGAGGTAGAGAGGGGGAGAAAAAGATACCTGCAGACCTGTTCACCACTTGTGAAGTAACTTCCCTCCAGGTGGGGAGCCAGGGGCTCAAACCAGGGGCTTGAACCGGGATCCTTACGCTGGCCCTAGCGCTTTAGGCCATGTGCTCTTAACTCACTGTGCTACCCCCAGCCCATGATAGGTGTCTGCACACCACTCCCACCACCAATTAAACCTTCCTTCACCACTGGGTCCCCAACTTCCTCTCAGCTCCTTACTGCCCACCCCTTTGATATTTTATTTTATTTTATTTTATTTTATTTTATTTTATTTTTAGCAGAGAACCATTAAGCTCTGGCTTCTGGTGGTATGGGAAATTGAACCTGGAGCTTCGGAACTTAAGATATAAAAGTCTCTTTTTATAAACATTATGTTGTCTCCCCCACTTGTGTATGTATGTATTGCTGGGGTTCAGTGCCTGTACTACAAATCCACCCTGCCTGGTGATTATTTTATTTTACTTATTTTTATTTTATTTTATAGGACACACAGTCGTGTTCCAGGAGGTGGTGCAGTAGATAAAGCATTGGTCTCTCAAGTATGAGTTCCCAAGTTCAATCCCTGGCAACACATGTACCAGAATGATGTTTGGTTCTTTCTCTTCTATCTTTATCAATAAAAAAATAAAATCTTAAAAAATAATGCTCTTTAAAAAAAAAGAAAGAGAGAGAGAGAGAACGCAAGACACACACAGTCACACACACCAGAACATGGTTCTGCTCTAGCTTATGGTGTTGCTGGGAACTGAACCTGGGATTTAAGATCCTTAGGCATGAGGTTTTTGCATAACTTTTATGCTATTTTCTCTGCCCTCAGCAGCCATTGTTTTCTTTCTTTCTTTCTTTCTTTCTTTCTTTCTTTCTTTCTTTTTTTTTTTTTTATAGAGAGAGAGAAAGAGGAAGACCTGCAACACAGCTCTGCTACTTGTGGAGTTCCCTTATACAGGTGGGAGTTAGGGGTTGAACCTGGATCCTTGTTGATAGTCCACTCTCCCTGGTGAATCACTTCCCATCTTCCCCCAATGCCCTACACATACACACTTGACTTTTGCGTGACAGATGGGAAGCCCTGGTGCGTTTAGATGGAACAGTGGATGAGCTGACTTAGATGAAGGCACTCACTCCACAAGTCAAGGACAGAAACAAGGAGGCCAATGGTTGTACTCAGACAAAAGTGAGGCCCCCAAGGAGTCCCTTGTTTCCAGGGTGAGAAGAGTGGGTGAGGAAGAAGGGAGTGTGGAAGGGAAGATATTAAGTAAGAACTGTTCCAAGCCAAAAGGAATACAAGATGTTCAAGGGATTGGGGCTTGGGAAACTGGGTTTAAAGATTGTTCTGGATCTAGGGAAATCCAAAGATCTTGCACAGCTAAAGTCTCTCCTCATTTAGTTCTCTACGGGAAACTTCTCAGGTTGTTCTGGGTGCCTTTCTTGACCTTATCATTCACCTGGAACATGCTGTCAGCACCAAGGCTATGAGTTCCCTCCTGGGCCCCAGGGCTTGTCCAGCTTCTCTCCACCTGCACCAAGCCCCAGTGAGGAGGGAGGTGTGAGTGAGGAAGTGTTGGCACAATAGTGTGATGCTGCTGCAGTCTAAACTCAGCCAGCTTGGGATGTAATTCCACCTCCCACATTTCTGTGGGCTGTGTTCATTCTAGCATCATGTTTTGGCACTATGGTGGCGGGGGGGGGAGCACTCAGGCTGGTATTTTCTTCTTTTTTTTTTTTTTTTGGTATTTTCTTCTTCTTCTTCTCCTTCTTCTTCTTCTTCTTCTTCTTCTTCTTCTTCTTCTTCTTCTTCTTCTTCTTCTTCTTCTTCTCCTTCTCCTTCTTCTCCTCCTCCTCCTCCTCCTCCTCCTCCTCCTCCTCCTTCTTCTTCTTCTTCGTGACTGTTATTAAAATCTCAGGCTCTTTAAAACATTTCCTTGTCTGGGGGAAGATTTGCAAGTGGTGGAGCAGGTTTGCAAGTGTTTTCCCTTCTTCTGTCTCTATCTGTCCCTTCCAGTCCTTGTGCATGGTAGTATATGCTTAATCAGATGATTCATTGCCTGGCCTCCTCTATCTCTACCTTAAAATTAAGTAATTAATTCCTGTCTCTCTGATCTCCATCTCTTGTCTTCTTGTGGAGTGAGTGCCTTCATCTAAGTCAGCTCATCCACTGTTCCATCTAAATTCACCAGGGCTTCCCATCTGTCACGCAAAAGTCAAGTGTGTATGTGTAGGGCATTGGGGGAAGATGGGAAGTGATTCACCAGGGAGAGTGGACTATCAACAAGGATCCAGGTGCAACCCCCAACTCCCACCTGTATAAGGGAACTCCACAAGTAGCAGAGCTGTGTTGCAGGTCTTCCTCTTTCTCTCTCTATCAAAAAAGAAAGAAAGGAAGGAAGGAAGAAAAGGAAAGAAAAGAAAGAGAAAGAGAAAAGAAAGAGAAAAGGAGAGAAAGAAAACAATGGCTGCTAAGGGCAGAGAAAATAGCATAACAACTATGCAAAACAATGGCTACCAGGCATGGTGGAGTCATGCAGGCTCTGAGCCCCAGGGGTAATCCGGTGCTAAAGGAAACAAACAAACCCAGGCCAGCAAAATAGCTATTTTGGATAGTGTACTGCTTTGCCATATGCATGACCCAAGTAGTTCAGGACTAGTCCCCACTGCATTGAAGGAAGCTTTGATTCTGTGGTCTCTTTCACTCTCTCTGCCTTTGTCTCTGGAGTTTTTTTTTTTTTTTTTTTTTAATTTTGATAGGACAGAGATAAACTAAGAAGAGAGGGAAAGGGAGAGGGAGAAAGAAAGAGATGCATTTACAGACCTGCTTCACTGCTTGTGAATCTTCTCTCCCCCCCCCCCCCCCGCAAGTGGGGAGCAGGGGCTTAAACCCAGATCCTTGCGCATGGTAGTATGTGTTTAATCAAATGAGTCATTGCCTGGCCTCCTCTGTCTCTATCTTAAAATTAATTAATTAATACTGCTCTGATACATTCCTTTCTGTACACAAGAATTATATATTAGCCACAAATCTTCTCCTCTTAGATAAGCCATTAGCTCTGAGCATATTCCTTTCCGTTGACCTTCCTATCAGAGAACTTCAGGACTCAGAGTCCCCAAGTTCATTAGTCACTTGTACAGATTTACAATGCTTTGTGTGGATATGCTGAACTTTCCAAAGTTAGGAAGCTTGGACTCTGAGATCTGACTGACTGTTTATGGAAATCTTAGTACTTCTTTTTCTCTTACTTCTTCTTCTTCTCCTCCTTCTCCTCCTCATACTCCTCCTCCTCCTTATTCTTCTCTCTCTCTTTCAAGATTTTTGTTTATTTATTAATGAGAAAGATAGGAGAGAGACAAAGAACCAGATGTTACTCATGTGCTGCCAGGGATTGAATTTGAGACCTCTTGCTTGAGAGTCCAATGCTTTATCCACTACACCACCTCCTATACCACTTCTAGCTCCACCATTTCCTGGTGTATTATATCATCCAGGCTGAGAGTCTTCCCTCTCATTCCCCACCTGGGTTAGCACAGGCTCCAGACACACAGCTCCTGATGTCTCCATTCAACCTCTCCACTTAGGTTTCTCAGACTTGACAATCCAATATAGAAGTCCCACCATATCCAAGCTTGTTTCTACTTGTCTTCCATTACTCTCCCTATCCTGCAATGGCTGAAGTAAAAAATCTAGGCAAAAGAGTAAAGAGATAACTCACTGGATAATTACCAAGGACATAGTCCAGGTTTGAACCCTGTTACCATGTGGATAATGCTATGGCACAGAGAGAGGCTTTGGTGCTGTGATATCTCTTTATCTCCCTCTGTCTCTCTGTCTACATGAATAAAAAAGCAGCCTTGAGCAATGAGACAGTGCACCTGCAAGGAGCGCTCAGCTGGGGTATGGGGGAGTAATCTGAGAGAGATCCTTAATTTTTCACTTTCCCTCATCCCTCTCATCCAATTCACATGTCAATCCTGGTAATTTACCACTAGAAAGTTTCTGGAACCCATCCACCCTCTTCTCTCCATTTCTGCTGACTTCTTTTTTTTTTTTTTTTTTTTTTTTTTGCCTCTAGGGTTATCACTGGGGTTTGGTTCCTACACTTTGAATCCATTGCTCATGGCAGCCATTTTTCCCCCACTGTATTGGATAGGACAGAGAGAAATTGAGAGGGGAGAGGAAGATACAGACTTCAAGTGGCCAAAGGCCTCTCACCTGCAATCTCATCCCTTTATGTGTTCCAATCCTTTTTCCACCCATTTGCGAAAGAAATCTTCTTTAAACAGAAGTGACTTGTCTCTCTCCTGCTCTGAACTCTCAGCAGCTCATAGTTATTTTAAGACCAAGACCATGACTATGAACTTGACCATGACCAGCCATGCCATGGTTACGCCTCCCTTAACCATGAGTGACCCTGCCTGTTTCTGCAAACCTGCAAGGTGACATGCTCCCTTCACCCTATCTCAGACAGGCCATGGGCATTTCCTGTGGCTGCTGGAACACACTGCCACAAGGTAGGCAGCTTGAAATGACACACTTTGGTGCTCTGCCCATCCAGAGGCCAGAAATCCAGCTTGGGCTAGAACCAAGGTAACAGCAGGAGTGCACTTCCTCCAGCTTCTCTGTTTTCTTTCTAAGATACTATTTTTAAAATATATTTGTTTGTTTTGGATAGAGTCAGAGAGAAATTGAATGAGAAGGAGTGGTGGGATTGGGAGAGAAATACACCTACAGCACTACACTGCTGCTTATGAAGCTTTCACCTTAACAGGAGGGGAGGGTCCTTGCTCATTATAGCATATGTGCTCTACCAGAGGTGCCCACCACCAGGTCCCACTTAATCTCTTTAATCTTTTCTCTTTATCTCTCTCTTTTTGGTTGTTGTTGTTGTTATTTGTTTATCAGAGCATTACTCAATTCTGTCTTACAGTAGTTTGGGGGATTGAACCCAGGATTATGAGGAGCCTCAGGCTTAAAGAGTCTTTTTGTATAGTCATTATGCTATTTCCCCCACCCCTATTCTTTACTTCTTTCAAGATACAGCCAGAGAAGCACAGTGCTTCTGTGCTTCACAGCACTGAAGCTTCTTTCAATGCAGTCGGACCAGGCCTTGAACCTGAGTCACACACGATAGTGCAGTGCTGGGCTAGCGTGAGGGTGTTTCTTCCCAGGCACGTGCTCTCTGGGTTGGAGAGAACTCGACCAGAGCCAGCCTGGGCTGCTTCTTACTCAGTGACACGGGAGAGGAACCAGGAACTCATGGCGAAGCAAGAACATAATGGGTCTTTATTGATGAGAGACAATGCTTTTATATCTTAGAAAACCAGAAGTGGCAAGTCAGAAAAGAAAATGGCTAGGAAAGGGGATGGATAAAAGAAAAGAGCAGGCTAATGGCAGAAAAACTGTTGCAAAAGTTTTAACCGGTGGGATTAATTAATACCCTGCAGGCAGATTGGGTCTCAGGCAAAACAATGATTATGTAAATAGACCATAGTATCAGCAAAGGACGATGGAGCAGAGTGGGGGGGGGGGGCTAGCTTAAGGCCTGACAGTGCAGCACACTATCTGAGTGAACTATGCTGCCAGTCCTTCCTCCTTCTCTTCTTCACTTCATGCACCTTTATTATTTAATAATGAGGTAGGGGGGAGGGGTGCGGGAAGGGAGGGCAAGATAGAAACAGACTAATGCTCAGCTCTAGCTTATGATGGTGCTGGGGATTGAACCTGTAACCACAGAGCCTCAGGCATAAAAGCCTTTTACATAACCATTATGCAATCTCTCCACTCCCTTCCTCCAGTTTCTAGACATGCATTCCTTAGACCTTTCCTCCACCTGCAATGTTCAAAGCCAGTAGCACCACAACTTCAGTAGTACCAGTGTCTAGTTCTTTTTATTTTGTTATTGTCACTCGGACTTCACACCACTCCAGGCTGACTTTTTGAAGACAGGAGGAGAAGACAAGTCACAGAAGCCCATCCCCTCCCCCCTCCCCTTATGCCATGGGGCCAGGCTCAAACCAGGGCCACCCTTCCAGGTGAGCTATCTTGCCAACCTCACAGTATATACTTCTAGGTCAAAATTTCCCTCTGTTATTCTCTTCTACTGACACTGGAGGTCAGATAATCTTCCCACTTCAAGAGCTGCAACCTCTTTTTTTTTTTTTTTTGTCTCCAGGGCTATCACTGGGGCTTGGTGCCTGCACTATAAATTCACTGGTCCTGGAGACCTTTTTTTTTTTTTTAAATGTTGTTGACGTTGTTATTGTTGTTGCCATTGCTGTTGTTGGATAGGACAGAGAGAAATGGAGGGAGGAGGGGGAGACTGGGACAGGGAGAGAAAGATAGACACCTGCAGATCTGATTCACCACTTGTAAAGTGACCTCCCTGCAGGTGGAGAACTGGAGGGTCGAACTAGGATCCTTCTGCCGGATCTTGCGTTTCGCACCCCATGTGTTTAACCTTGTACGCTACTGCCCGGCCGGCCCCTTGCAATCTCATTTTTAAAGTTTATTTTGTCATAGAAGGTAAAACTTACAGGCCAGAGATTATCACTGGACTATCTTATCCTCCTTCACCTCCTCTTTTTCAAATAAAGACAAAGTGACAGAGATAAAGAGTGAAAGAGATGGGACCAGGCAATGGTTAAGCACATACACAACAGTGTGCAAGGACCTAGTTCAATCCCCCAGCCTCCACCTGCAGGGGGTAAGCTTCACAAGTGGTGAAGCAGGGCTGCAGGTGATCTCTCTCCTTCTCTGTCTTCCCCTCCCCTCTCAATTTCTGTCTCCAGCCAATAATAAAAATAAATAAAATTTTACAAAGAGAGAGAGAGAGGAAGAAACCACAGCACAAACACTTCTTTCAATGCATTGGGGGTTGAGTTCAAACCTGGGTCATGTTCAAGAGCACTGGGCTACCTTTGGAGCCTCTATTCATCTTGTCACATATACCAAGTCATTGCCTATGACAGGGCCACTGTATACCTTGTTCCCAATATCTGGGGTGCTCTCCACTAACTCATCCCCTTCTCTTTCTTGGGACTTCCCTATTACCACCCCCTCAGAATCTACTCTAAGTCTGCAAAAGGCTTTTTCCTCCTTCCCTGAACAATAGGACTGACTACACTTCATACCCCACTGCACACACCAACCCCCCCACCTCACCACCCCGGGTCAGTTTACTTCTTTGGCTGCCTCTCCTTCCCCTCTCAACATAAGTCCCATGGGGACAGTGACATATGAAGAAGGTGGATCCGTGCTCCAAGCTGCTGCTGCTGCATTTACTCCCCAGAAATACACCATACACCTCCATCTCATCTTCCTTCTCCCTCCACCTCCCCTCCTCCTTCTTTAATTGCCAACAGGGTTATCACTGGGGCTCAATGTCTAACAAATCCATTGCTGCCAGTTACCTTTCCCCACCACTTCCCCTTAACTTCTTTCTTTCTTTCTTTCTTTCTTTCTTTCTTTCTTTCTTTCTTTCTTTCTTTCTTGTTGCTGAGGACTTATTCTGATGCAGTCTCCGCCCCCAGGTTTTTCTATGCCCCGCTAAATCCTAGAGTGCCCCCTTTCAACCAATCCTGGCCCTACACGTCACCCCTGGTTGTCGCCCAATAAAAAGCCCCCTCACCCCTCCTCTCTCTCTCTCTGGGCTCTCGGCTCTCCCTCTCTGAGGTCTCGCTCCCTGCTCTCCCCCCGCGGTCGGCCATTGCTGGCTGGCTCCACGTGGTCTGAACCAAACCTCCCCCCCCATCCTATAATAAAGATTTGTGTACCCCTTTGCTCTGGACGTCCGCTCTCTTCTCCACGGTGCAGCCCGACACCAGACCACCTCAACAACATCTGGCGCCCATCGTGTTCCGTACCCACACCACGCCCGGCCTGAGGTCTCCGAAACCGCCCAGACACAGGTAAGTGGCATCCGCCCACTTCTGTGGCCCCGCGTTTCCCTCCACCATGGGAAATTTCTCGTTTTATGAGGAGGTGTCTCAGTCATTATCTCTTGACCTGGGACAGATTCCCGCTGTCATAAAAGGTTTAATTTTCGCTACCCCTTGGATTTTTTTAACTGTGGTCGCCACTTTCAAGATATGTAAAACGTGGTATGCCATAAGGATAAGTGACCTTGAGGCTGAGGTACGAGAGTTAAATCACATGTGCTTAAGACTTAGACATCCTAAGCGATCAGCGGCTAAACCCAAGAATTCCGTTCCCACAGACACGCACACGTGTTCGGACGCTCCTCCTCTGACCCCACCCCCTTCCTCCATTCCGGTTTCAGCTCCGCCTGCGTTCCTGAACCCCGCCCCTTCCGTCCCGGTTTCAGCTTCCGTTTCAGCTCCGCCTGAGGCTTCTGCGTTCCTGAACCCTGCCCCTGCCCCTGCCGTCCCGGTTTCAGCTCCGCCTGCAGCTTCCGTTTTCCTGACCCCGCCCCTGGCCCCTGCTGCCGCGGTTTCAGCTCCGCCTGAGGCTTCCTCATCCCTGACCCCGCCCCCTGCTGATACATCACCATTAAGGGACCTAGTGGCTGAGATACGAGAGCTAAAGGATATTTTTTCACCATTTAAGGATTTTAAACCATGTGCAGTCCACCCTGGGAGCTCCGTCCCCGTAGATATGCGTTTAGTCTCCCCTGCAGCCACTACAGCAGTTTCTACTGAACTTTCCACTTCTGTAGCTCCCTCTCCCGCGCCACCGGACCAAATCCACACATTCCCAGTAAACTTGGCCCCTTCTAAACAAAACCCTCAGCCGTGGCAGCCATATTCCTCGAAAGAACTTGAAACGCTCAGGCAAGCAGTCAGGGAGGACGGTATGCACTCTCCATGGACCAAGTCCGTTTTGAGAAGCTTTTACCAGCATTTAAATACACCACAAGACTGGAAAGAACTGGCTCGTGCTGCACTCCCAGACCCACTCTATCTTCAGTGGCAGGCATGTTTCCGCGATGAGTGCTCTAGGCAATCGCAGGAAAATAGTAACAAACAGATAGAATGGAATTCTGATGCTTTGTTTGGAGCAGGAGCTTATGAATCTGGAGCTCAGCAGGCAGAAGCCAGGTTTCCAACTGGTTATTTTGAACAGGTATGTATCTGTGCAACACAAGCATGGGAAAGGGTGACCACACCTGATGTAGATCCATCAGCTCCCATTAACTCTTTTCACCAAGGCTCTGATGAGTCATTGGCGAGCTTCATCTCAAGGGTGAAGAGAAGCTTAGAGAGAAAGGTTTATAATCCTGATGTCCGCACACTACTCCTGCGCTCTATTGTCTGGGAAGGCATGACACCACAATTCCGTCAGGTATGCCTTAATCTTAAACACCTACACCCAGATAATTGGATTCTAGCGACACAGGAACTTACATCAGGCAATTATGGGACACCCGCTACGACGCAGGTCTATGCAGTTGCCCCACGTAAGCAAAACGGGGCCTGCTTTCAGTGCGGTCGCCAAGGACATTGGCGTAACCAATGTCCTGATAAGTTGCGACCACGCCTCCAGTCAGGGAAACCACGCCTCCAGCCAGAGCAACCCCGCTTTCAGTCAGGGAGCCAGAGATCACGTACTGTTTGTCCAAAATGTTGTAAGGGGTTTCATTGGAAGAGAGATTGTTGGTCCCAATTTCATAAAGATGGTTCGCCCCTGAATAGTACAAATTCGGGGCCTGAGATTTTGTGGACCACTCCTGTTTTAGAACAAGGTCACCCTTCTATGACAGTAAAGATTGGCAATATTCCTTTTAAATTTTTGATTGACACGGGGGCAGCAAAGACGATTTTAAGGCAAGAAGAGGTTCCCCAAGATTGGGAACTCATCCCTGGACCCAGTTTACATGGAATAGGAGGGATGACAAGAGCATTTTGCACACGAGACTCGCTTATGTGGGAAGACCCAGAAGGTTCTACCGGACACTTCCGCCCTTTGGTAGCTAATATTAGCACCAACTTACTGGGCAGGGATCTTCTGGAATGTCTTAATGTTAGGATATCCACAGACGCCTCTGCAGAGCGTAAAACTCATTTCCGCGATACCAGGTCTATTCAGCACCCCCAATACTAAATGCCACTGTTCGTAGCCAAACACCCCGCTTAAGCTGGCTTTCTAATGAGCCTGTCTGGGTGGAACAGTGGCCTTTACCTAGGGATAAGCTAAAAATTTTAAAAGAGCTCGTCCGAGAGCAGTTGTCCTTGGGACACATTCGTCATTCTCGAAGCCCATGGAATACTCCTGTCTTTGTGATTAAAAAGCGCTCGGGAAAATGGCGCCTCCTTCAAGATCTCCGTGCAGTAAATAAAACCATGCAGGTCTGGGGCTCCCCCAAAGGGGTTTGCCTCTTGCTTCTGCAATTCCCACGGGAATTCCAATCATAGCTATTGATATACAAGATTGTTTTTTCTCTATCCCCTTGCATCCGCGAGATTGTAAACGTTTTGCCTTCTCTGTTCCGTCTATTAATAATGCCAGCCCCGCTGATAGATTTGAATGGGTGGTGCTGCCCCAGGGTATGGCCAATAGTCCTACAATTTGTCAGGAGGCTGTTAAATCTGCCCTTGTCCCATATATTCATAAGGGCCTTAATATTTTTCATTATACAGATGATATTTTAATATGGGGAAAATCAGATACAGATCTCTATGCCTTACGTGATTTTCTCATTCCTGCATTAAAGAAAAGCGGCCTTAATGTAGCCCCTGAGAAGATACAGCTAATCCCTCCAATATCCTTCCTAGGTTCAGAGATTTCTCTAACGCAAATTCGTCCCTTAAAACCTAATGTTACCTTCCCTTCTAACCTTACTCTTGCTTCTTTACAAAGTTTTCTAGGAAATTTAAATTGGCTTAGGCAGTATCTCTATCTGCCCACAAGCTGCCTCCAACCACTGTTTGACCTGTTGAAAGGAAACAAACAGCCCTCTTCAAAATGTAAGTTAACTCCTGAGGCCTCCTTGGCACTGGAAAGGGTTAACCAGGCTCTCCAGGACATGCACCTTGTTCGATTCTCCCCCTCCTCTCCGGTAAACCTTCTAATCTTCAACTCCACCCCCACAGTAGTAGGGGCACTGTGGCAAGACCATGGGGTTCTCGAATGGCTTCACATGCCAGTAGGAGGAGCTCCAAGACTCCTCACTGAGATAGATACGTTAACATTCATGGTTCGCCAAGGGAGAAATAGGTCTGTGCAGGTCTTAGGGAAAGAACCGGATTTAATCATTCTGCCCTTTTCTCTCACAGATACAGAGTGGCTTATACGTCATCATTCCCGCTTTGCCATAAGCTTCGTGGGGTTTCCAGGACAAATAGATAACCATTTTCCTTCTAATAAATTGATAGCTTCTTTACCTCTTCTGCCTCTACTAGCACCTAAACTTTTCTCTCGGGATCCCATTCCCTATGCTCCTACAATCTTTACTGATGGCGGAAAAAGGGGAGCTGCTGCCCTTATATATTACCCAGACAAACAATCTCCTAAACCTCTCTTTACTGAGCTTCCTGATAATTCCCCTCAGTACAAAGAACTTTATGCTGTTTTTCTTGCACTAAAAGCTGTACCAGAATCCTTCAACCTTTTTTCTGACAGTGTGTATACTGTTAACTTACTTCCATGGCTTGCTCATTTGTATGTGAAAATTGATGACAACCCACTTTCCCCTCTCTTGATTCAAATCGCCTCTATGCTCTGTTCTCGAACCCAACCACTGTATATTCAACACCTTCGTTCCCACAGCCCTCTTCCTGGTTCCCTGTCCGAAGGGAATGCCGCAGTTGACCGCCTTGCCTCCACAGGAACTTTCCCAGTCTCTGTCTCTGATCCTGCTAATTTTCACTCTCTAACCCATGTTAATCTTAAAGGCCTTCAAGCTCGATTCCCTGATGTTCCTGTACCACAGTTAAAACATATCCTTGCTACATGCTCTTCTTGTGCAAATCTCATAAAGACACCTGCTATCCAGACCCTTGGGGTTAACCCCCGAGGTTTAAAAGCTAATGCTATTTGGCAAATTGATGTCACCCACATACCAAACTTTGGCAAACAAAAATATGTGTTTGTCTCAATTGATACCTTTTCTAAATTTATGTGGGCTACAGCTCAGACAGGAGAAAGTGCTAAAAAGCTTGTAAGCCATATGCTCTCTTGTTTTGCCGTTATGGGGGTCCCATTACTTTTGAAAACAGACAATACACCTATGTTTTCAAGCAAACAATTTAAAGATTTTTGTTCCCTCTGGAATATTACTCATACCACGGGCATTCCCTACAATCCACAGGGACAAGGCATTGTCGAGAGGGCCCATCAAACACTGAAGGCTCAACTAAATAAAGATAAAGGAGGAACATATCCCCCCAATATCCAGCTAGCAAAAGCCTTAACTACGTTAAATCTCTTTAATATTTACAATAACTCAGCCTTACCCCCTATTATTCTTCACTGGCAAACACCATCTACCCTCCCATCTATTAAGGTGAAATGGAGAGACCCACTCGATAAAGTTTGGAAAGGGCCTGACCCATTATTGACCATGGGAAGGGGTTTCGCATGCATTTTCCCTCAAAATTTCTCTAAACCTGTCTGGGTTCCTGCCCGCCATGTCTGACAATACCCGCAGGATGGCGCTGTTATTCCTGAAGAACAAGAAATACTACAAGAGGACCAGATGCAGGATACATCCCAGGACCCATAATACGACATGGCAGAACCTGCAAAGTCTGGCTCACAGAGACCTCTCTCCTACCCTTTCCCTGTATGTCTTATAACTGGCCAGTTGTTTTTGTGAGTGAGTGTGTTAAATGACAAAATTTTTTTTTTCTTTTTTTTGCATGACCCATCTGCTTGGAGTACTCTAAAAGGTTATTGGCCTTATATAAAAATGCTGGACGCAGTCAAAGTTTCTGGAGACGTCCAGAAACATTCCAAAATTTTTTTTCTTTCTCCCTCTTTTGAATTTTATATATAGTTTTGGTATATATGTAAGTGTTTAGTCTTAAACTGTGTGACTAATGACAGATTTAAAATTGTTTTTAAATAATGTGTTTTTATAACAAAAGTTCTTTTTCCTCCAGTTTGTTATAACTAAATGTTTATGGGTATGTCTCAAGTTTGGTAACACTAACTTAACAGTCAGAAGTGTAACCCTACAGCTACACTTTTACCAGACAAGGTAAAAATTAATTGTTAAGGTAACTTACTATTTAGGTAAAAGTCTAAATGTTCAACGTGACTATTCATTCCCAAAACTAAACTATATAAATTTTATATACAGGACACCTTTGAAGGGCCCCCAAAGGTGCCCTGTAAACTATCTTGTGGAAATTAATCCACAACAGATCTGGCATCAATCTGGCACTGTAAACGTTAAAATCATTGTCACGAATATGCGTTAACTCTCTAAGCAATTTGAGTCTGTTTAAAATACATATTTTAGCTAAAATTGGTCTCAAGATCCTGCAGTAGAGGCTGCTACAGGAGGTAACATTAGATGACCTTTTAATAAATCATAAAGAGATTCTAAACCAATTATAATCATCGAGGTATCAACTATAACAAACCTATAACTTGTTACCAGTTCAAATTAACCATGAGAAGCAGATTGTTTGTGTTTCTTTCACAGGAATCCCGGAAAAACCATCTGAACCCCTGCACACCCTGACGTCACTCACTAGATGGCACGACTACCGTGGCACACCCCCCGAAACCCTAGATGTCACTTAACGTGATCTGAAGAACCTGATACACAAATTCCAAGGACAGAACTTTCTTCATGCCTGGTTACCGTTCCTGCTCCTGACCTGCTTGTTACGTGTTGGCAGTTCCAGCTAGCTATCTACAAAAGAGCAACATTCCAGCGGCTGATCTCCCTCATGCAGCGTTGCATCCCCTGCCAATTCCTCCCCTAGCCATCTACTTCGGACTGAGACTTGTATCGGACTTTCTGACATACCCTATATACATTTTACACAATTTTGAAGCAGCTTATTTCCCTTCACGCTGCTGGGTTTTCATAGACTGATCCTGAGTAATTCATAGACTTTACAGACTGTTGCCTTGAGGACTATACAATGCCAAATAGCCCCTCTGTTTGGTGGGTCATGCCTCCCGCCTCCCCCTCATTATGTACCCTTGCCCTTTTCCCCACCCAAACAGGGAATGTTCCTTTACACACCAATCCTTCCCTTCACACCACACTGACTTTTACTTCTCCCCTTCGTGTCCCTTCCTATTTTGTTATGTCATTTAGGCTTATGCCCAAAAGGTTTCTGCCCCATGATAGTCTTTTATAGACTTTGTACATCTTATGCAATTACTAGATAGAAAGATAGAAAAGATGTAGAGATACTGTGAAAAGATGGTTGAGCAGGCTGCGCTTAAACCTATGAGATGAGTCTCTCCAGGTAAGTCTCTCTCTCTAAAGAGGGGTTGAGCACAGGAGGACGTTTAAATCTCACAAGGTTGGCAGCCATTTAAGCCTTCCCTCCTCCACAGAAAGTCCTACATCTTCCCACCTGAGCATGGCATTCCTCTAAAACATTTAAGCATGCTCCATTTTTCTTTACTGTGTCCATTTAGATATAAAGGGATAGGAGGAGATGTTGCTGAGGACTTATTCTGATGCAGTCTCCGCCCCCAGGTTTTTCTATGCCCCGCTAAATCCTAGAGTGCCCCCTTTCAACCAATCCTGGCCCTACACGTCACCCCTGGTTGTCGCCCAATAAAAAGCCCCTTCACCCCTCCTCTCTCTCTCTCTCTGGGCTCTCGGCTCTCCCTCTCTGAGGTCTCGCTCCCTGCTCGCCCCCTGTGGTCGGCCATTGCTGGCTGGCTCCACGTGGTCTGAACCAAACCTCCCCCCCCCATCCTATAATAAAGATTTGTGTACCCCTTTGCTCTGGACGTCTGCTCTCTTCTCCACGGTGCAGCCCGACACCAGACCACCTCAACAACACTTTCTTTCTTTATTTATTTCTTTCTTCCTTTCTTCCTTCCTTCCTTCCTTTCTTTCTTTCTTTCTTTCTTTCTTTCTCTCTTTCTTTCTTTCTTTTTTGATAGAGACAGAGAGAAGTGGGGAGGGGAGGGGGGATTAAGGGAGAGTGTAAGAGAGACACTTGTAGCAGCTTCACCACTTGCAAAGTTTCCTCCCCTTACAGACGGGGACTAGGGGCTGGAACCCAGTTCCTTAAGCATGGTAACGTGTGCTCTTACCAGGTGTGCCACTGCCCAGCCCCTCCATCTTCCTTTTGATCTCCTTTATCAGGAACAATGGTCTGAATAGAAGCCAACACCACTGACGAAGAGAACCCACAGGCAGGTTCACACAGGAGTGCAAGGAGAAGCCACAGCACTGTGCTGAGCAGGCGCCTGTGCTCATTTGATGCAGCTAAGAGTGACTTCAACAAGGGCTGCCCTGGAGACAGCTCACTGGGGAGCAATGTGTCCCTCCCACCCCCCACTCCCACGACCCACCACCACCTTCTCCACCCCTCTGCAGTCAAAGCTTTACTGCTGAGCTATAGCCCCCTTTACCCCTCTGCTATTCAAGCCTCCTAGAGTCACCAGGACAGGACTCCTGGCCCCAGGCAATGTTCACATTTGTCACAGTCTTTCATTTGGGGCATCAGGAGGCTCCTTCAACATCTTCAAACATCAAGCTGGCTTAGACTTCTTCTAATCTGAAGTCAAAAGTTTCGGATTTTGATTACAAGGTTATTTCTGAGAAATGCTGTTACCTTTGGGCAATAAATCACTGAGCCAAAAATACCATTTTCCTCCTTCAAGTGGAACATTTTGGTTTTTTTTTTTTTTTATTTGACAACTTTCAAGAATATGTTTTCAGTGCCGGGTCACCATGAAGACAGCACTGGAGATAATTTTCTCCACTGTGGTTATTTACAGCATAAAGCCCATAGTTGTGTTCTCCATACAAATACAAACTTGGGAGAACAGAACAAAGTGGTTTATAAATGTTTGCCAGTCTTTACAAATAATAACATTTAAAATAATTAACACTCCCACCTGAAAGCATACAAGGGATTCAACATGTATCACTTTGAAAACTATGAAAAAAAAAGCAAAACAAAAAAAAAAATACTGCTTTATAAGGAAGGGCTTTTGATTTTGTCCGTATCAACTCTTGATCCAGTAATTTAGACTCCAAAGGCAAATAAACTTGGTTTCTGGTGATTTTTTTTTCTTTTCTTCGTCTTCTTTTTTTGTGAGTAGATTTGGCAAGTCCACTACTGTCAGAGTTCAGTTCACAGGCATCAACCAAGATGCTAGTGGAGCCCATTCAAAAGCCCAAGTTCCAGGTTCCTTTTTTTCTTTTTCTTTTTTAAACCAGAGCACTGCTCATCTCTGGTTTATGGTGGTGGTGAGGATTGTACCTGAGATCCTTGGTGCCTCAGGCAATAAAGTCTTTTTGCATAACCATTATGTTGTTATACCAGCCCCCAGGTTCCTTTCTAAAAGCTTCACTTACAGCTTGAATTTCCAAAGGCTTAACTGAAGTGTCCCTGAGGTCTCTGGAAATAAAGGTCCAGTAGCTGTTGTGTGGTCATATTTTTCTTGCAGATCTAGTTTGTGTCCCTTTTTAATTAGTTGTGTCCCTTTTCAATTATGTCTTAAATATCAGACAGGTGAGCAGGGTAATCTGAAGCCCCCCCCCCCCCCCGGCTGTAGGGTCTGGGGGGTAAGAGGGTTGAGGTGGTTAGGAGGGGACTAGCAAAGCTGAGGACTTTGAATTCTCAACTTCAAGGCCAGTGCCGTAGAAGAGGTGAGGCCTGGGTGAGGCGTGGAACCACATGTGGGGAATAGCAAGGATGGCTTGAGACATGACACAGCTGAAGGCTGCTTTCTGAACACCCCTTTTTGTCTGGAAAGGAGTGGGAAGGGGATTTTGCACTGCTGACCCATGTCAGTTCAGCTAGTGGCTGGTCCTGTCCACATGCCATGGACTGAATCTTGAGAAGAGATCTGAGGCCAGAGCAGGTAATGGAGACATCTGTCTTTAAGGTAGATGGGGTGAGTCCAGAGGGCAGGCCAGGATTTGCTGCCAGAGTTGACCTGGCTCCTGGGATCCAAGTCAATAGCCTCCTCACAAAAGGAGAACGGAACGGTGGCCTCGGAGAGGAGACAGTCAGAGTAAGAGTCTGGCATCTCTGTGGCTAAGCTTCTCCATTTCCTCTGGAGAGAAAGAATTTCCTCGGAGCCTGCAGGGGAGGAAGTGAAGAGAGGTCTGAGGGAGGCCAGAGACAGCAAAGCACGCACATGCCCTTGGGAACTGCTGCTTTGTAAGTCCATGCCCTCCCTGTAGGCCTGGCCCTCTGGTCCCACGGCAAGCCACCATGGGAGGAAAAGTGTGAGCTGGTCTGACCCTCAGTCATCACCCATCACTCGTGAATCATTGCATCTGATGAAAGCAGCCACCAGGACTCTGCAGAGAGCCTACACGACTGACCCAGCCAGCCCTGACTCCCAAAGGCAGACAGATCTTTTTACAGCAACAGCAGAATCTGTCAAGAATGCAGTGACCAAGTGCCCAGGCTAGCTGGAGCTCCCATAGCAAGAAGTGAGAAACATCAGAGCTCTTAAAATATCAAGCTGATGCGGGCTAGCTCCCCCGGGGATGCAGAATGTGACATTTCTTAGGTCTTTGCAATGGTTTTAAAAAGAAACTCATGGTTGACCCAGCAGCAATGAGCCTCAGAGGCTCCAGGAACTGATTATACAGCTATGCAGAAGAAAACTTCTCTATCATGGTACAGATTTGTAGAAGACTTTACTTTTATTATTTTTAATTGAAATTTATAAATAAGGGGGGGGAGTAACCATGTGATGCCACGGATCAAACTTGGGACCTTATGCTTGAGAGTCCAACATTCTCAAGTCATCTATACGTCTTTATTTTTCACTTCATCATCATCATCATTTTAAAAAATATTTTATTTATTTTTGATAGAGATGCAGAGAGACAGAGACAGAGAGAGAGAGAGAGAGAGAGAGAGAGAGAGAGAGAGAGAAACATCAGAGCACTGCCCAGCTCTGGCTTATGGTGGTGTGGGTGATTGAACCTGGGACTTTGGAGCCTCAGGTATGAGAGTCTCTTTGCATAACCATTATGCTATCTACTCCCCCATCCCTCTTTTTTTTTTTTTTAAAGATTTTATTTATTTATTCATGAGAAATGATAGGAGAGAGAGAAAGAACCAGACATCATTCTAGTACATGTGCTGCCAGGTATTGAGCTCAGGACCTCATGCTTGAGAGACCAATGCCTTGAGACCAATGCTTGAGAGACCACTGTGCCATCTCCCGGCCCACTTTTTTTTTTTTAACCAGAGCACTGACCAGCTCTGGTTTATGGTGTGTGGATGATTGAACCTGGGACTTTGAAGCCTCAGGCATGAGGGTCTTTGCATAAACATTATGCTATCTTCCCCCATTCTCACTTCATCACAGTTATCTACAGTTGCTGCTGCTTTGAGATGATATATATACTTTATTTTTTTTTTGCCTCCAGGGTTATTGCTGAGGCTCAATGCCTACATGACAAATCCACTGCTCCTGGAGGCTATTTTTCCCCTTGTTGCTCTTTTTGTTTTATCATTGTTATTATTGTTGTGGTTGTTGCTGTCGTAGTTGTTGGATAGGACAAAGAAAAATCTAGAGAGGAGGGGAAGGCAGAGAGGGGGAGAGAAAGATAGATACCTGCAGACCTGCTTCACTGCTTATGAAGTGACCTCCCTGCAGGTGGGCAGCCAGGGGCTCGAACCCAGTTCCTTATCCAGTCCTTGTGCTTTGCGCCAGGTGTGCTTAACCTGCTGTGTTACTGCCTGGCCCCCTTGAGATGCTTTCTGATAGGTGGATAAACCTACACATTTAGAGTGAAGGCCATAGGGTTCCAGGAATGAGGCAGGTAACATAACAAAGGGGCTCAAGATAAGAGGAGGGGGTGCAGTTAGTTAGCCCTTCCTCTGTTCTGCTTAAGTACTTACTGACATTCCACAGTGGGCCATAGTTCTTAGGTTTTTTGTTTTTGTTTTTTTTTAATTAATGAGAAAGGAGGAGAGAGGGAAAGAACCAGACATCACTCTAGTACATGTGCTTCCAGGGATTGAACTCAGGACCTCATGCTTGAGAGTCCAATGCTTTATCCACTATGCCACCTCCCAGACCACCCTAGGTTGTTTTTTGAGAAAACCCTGAAATATGGATTTTTCTTATAGGGAATCCCTTATTTTTAAAATATTGGTTCCCAGCCCAGTGCATGACACACAGTAGCAATCACTCACATCATGTTATACTCAGGGAAACCTTTCAATTTCTTATCCAAATGATAAATAGATCCCTAGAAGCAAGGAACTTTAAAGTTAGGCCTCAATGCTCCTTTCAAATATACGAAGGACTAGGGCTCCAGAGTGATGCAGAACTGGATGCACTGTGCAACACGTCTAGTCCACTTGCAACCACAGAGACACAAGACTAATCCAAAGCCCTGGCCTTGTGAAGACAGACAGGAAGCTGAGGGGTGGGGTTGGGGGGGGGGCACAGTCTCTTTCTTCAATCATACTTCCCATTCCCACCCTTTAGCTTAGAGAAACAGACCTTACCCAGGTAACAAAACAAACAAACAAACAAACAAACAAAAATAGCCCTAAGGTATCCTCATGTTCTCTGCTTTAAGCCCATTTTATAGAAAGGGGAACTGAGGCTCTGGGAGTCAGGAGGAGGGAGGAGGCCTGATTGGGGCCTTACCAGACTTCCTGGATGGTGTTATTTCTTTCGAGGGCCTGCAGGAGGGCCTCTGCCCCCAGGTCGGTGATGCCATTATTGGACAGCCTAGAGAGGAAGACAGAGTGGCAAGCTTCAGGGATGCCCAGTTCTCCTGGTTCTGTCCCACTGAAGGAGGCATTGGGAGTTGCCACTGAAGCCTGTGAGTCCCTTTCAAGTCTGAGATTCTCAGTGAGGGCTTCCACTACCATTCCGTGTTTCATGTGAAATGCACCCTTCTCTCTTCCAGTCACCAGATTCCTTTACTTGGTAGCTCCTCCCTTCAGTACCTGTATTTTAGTGCTAGGGGTTTGAATCCAATGTCTACCACTGCCTTTTTTTTTTTTTTTTTGGATTACAAGTAAATTCTTCCCAATCCCATCTGTAAAGTAGGTCCAAAAGAGCAGTCACCTTATGTGGCAGAAAATGGCATAACCTAAAGCACCAAGTGGGACTGGACAGTGGCTCACCCAGTAGAATGCACATGTTACTTACTAAAGCACCGAGCACCATGCTGAATAATCAACGAATCTAACAAAGATTTTCCTCTGGGGGCCTGGTTGGGACAGGAACAGAAAGTAGAGAAAATGGGGGTGGGGAGATGGTACCAGACTGTCAGGGGCGCTGGAGCAAGAGCTGCCAAGTGCACCAATGTGGCTCCTTAGCTCGTTGCTCCAAATTCTAGATGATGCCGAGGGCTTGTCTTCTGTCTCCTCCACATCAACAGGACCTTCTAGAAGCTGACTCTAAGGCAATGCTGTAGTAACAGGTCCCACTTGCTGAGCTCCTCCTGTGCACACACTTGACACACTACCATTTGTACAGAAATAAATGGCAACAGTAGGCCCCTATCCTTGGCTGCCAGGCTCTAGAGCTCACATACTTGTTTGGCAGTGCTAAGCCTTGATATAACAAAAAGGGGCTGGGTGGTGGTATAATTGGTAGAGCATAACTGTTACAATGCCCAAGACCAGGATTCAAGCCCTCAACCCCCATCTACAGAGGGAAAACTTCACAAGTGGTTAGACAGTGCTACAAATCTTTCTCTCTTCCTATCTCCCTTTTCCCTCTCAGTTTCTTTGTCCCATCAATCAATAAATATTGAAAAAGAAGGATGCTGGTCTTTTTCTTTTTTAAAAATAAAATTTTTATTATCTTTATTTTTATTGGATAGAGACAGCCAGAAATTGAGAGGAATGGGGAGATAGGGAGAGAGACAGAGAAATGCCTGCAGCCTTGCTTCACCACTTGTGAAGCTTTCCCCTGTGCAGATGGGGACTGGGGGCTCTTATCTGGGTCTTTGCACACTGTAACAACTGAGCTCAGCCAGGTGCGCCACCACCGCCCCCTTTCTTTTTCTTTAAAACAACAATAACAACAACATACTCTCTCTCTCTCTCTCTCTCTCTCTCTCTCTCTGTTAAAGAGCCAACAAAGGAGGCGGGTGACATAGCTTAATGATGCTGAAATATATATATATATATATATATATATATATATATATATATATATATATATATACATACACATATACATACATTCCGCTGGGTCTCTGTGCCTGTGCTATGAATCCACTGTTATTGGAGGCTTTTTCATTCCATTTTTTTTTTCTATTTTCTTTAATAGGACAGAGAGAAATTTAAAAGAGGAGGGGAACTAGAGAGAGAAAGAGAGACACCTGCAGATCTGTTTCACCACTTGTAAAGCTTCCCCACTGCAGGAGGGGGCCAGGGTCTTGAATCCAGGACCTTGTGCATGGTGTGCACTCAACTGGGTCTGCTACTGTCCAGCCCCTTGGTGCTGCTGAATTATACAACTCTCAGTAAGACAACACAGTGTGACACAGCCCCACCTGCCATCACCAGGCACTGAGGAACCTAAGTGGACTAAGTCTGGGTCCCCATGGAAGACGAACCTGCCACCTCCATACCTGGTCTGTTATTGACCAGGTATGGCTGCAGGGCTCATGTGTGCAGAAGCGGGTGCTCCAGCTCAGATGGATCCAGACTTCACCCAAGTGACAAGCGGAAGTGTTTGCCCCAAACATTTGGCAGTGTATTGGCCCCTGCAGAGGAGCATAGACTAGTGCTGCCAGAGTAGACAGCAGGCTGGCAGCAAGGCCCTAGCGAGCTCCCAGCAGCAGCTGCCTGCCTGTCTCTGCTGGCAAGGTCTTTCTTTGCATTCCATTTGCCAGGGCAGGTGCCAACCTCTTCCAGCAGCAGGAGCCATCTGATGATGCTCTGGCATCCCCCCTGAAGCAAGGCCTGTGCTAACATGGCAGGAAGCAGTGCCTGCCTGGTAGAGCAGCCACACAGCCTGTGCCAGTCACCACCAGGGAGCCAGCAAACACCAAGCCGCCTTCTCCTAGGGCTGTGACTACCTGCTCCCTTTGATGGTCCAGATCACTTATCCACCAAGAGTGCCACTGTCTGTCTGTCAGCTCCTAGGCCCCCAGGGTACCTCTGACCTTTTATCAGAGATCCCACTATCACCATTTTAACTCCAGTGACCTCTCCATTTTTTACCTGGGAGATTACATGGGTCTCCTCACTGGTCTGGTCTGCTTGCTCCCATCTCCCCACCTTCCCATCTTCTTCCACAGAGCAGCAAGGGTGGTTTTTGACAATTTTTTTTTTAAAGTCATCTTTATTTATTTGATAGAGACAGCCAGAAATTGAGAGGAAGGGGGAGAGAGGGAGGGAGAGAAGCAGAGAGACACCTGCAGCCCTACTTCACCACTTGCGAAGCTTTCCCCTACAGGTAGGGACCAGGGGCTTGAACCCAGATCCTTGTGCACTGTAACATACACTCAAACAGTTCACCACCACCCGACCCCACAAGGGTGGTCTTTGTATGGTATGAACCAGATTGAGCAGTGCTCTGAGCAAACCCTCTGTAGGGGACAAGCAGGATAGCTCATTGGGATAGTGTACTTTGGCATACACACAACACAGGTTCAAACCCGGTCTCTACTGCACTAAAGGAAGCTTTGGTGCTATGGTCTATCTGTCTAACTACCTATATATTTGTCTGAAAAGTATTGATTAAGAGTGGTGAAGTCCTGGTGACAACAAAAACAAAATATATTGGGTTGTCAGAAAAGCCATGGATTATTTTTCTATGTTTTTCTATGAAACAATGAGTCATGGCTTTTCTAATAGCTCAATATATTAAAAAATAAAAACAAAACAAAACAACCCTTCTGAAGGTTTCTCAAGGCCCTTAGCATAAGACCCCCAAATCTTCCTCCATATGGTACACACACACACACACACACACACACACACACACACATACTGTGTGTTTACACAGGCCCTTCTGTTCTTAAGACCACCAAGCTTGCTTCTGCCAAGGACCTTGGCAGTACTGTGCCCATCTGGAACATGCTTCCCTGGGACCTCATCTTGACAGAAAACTTCTTGTTATTCTGGTTTCAATTCAATGCCACCTTCTCAGAGAGGCCTTCCCAGAGCAACAATTACCTTGGCCCTTCCTGCATATAGTCACTCCCTATAACACATCTCTCTTACATTCTCTTTAGAGCACTTAGACTATTGGAAATGACCTTGCATATTTCATAGTCCATTATCTGTTTCCCCTTCATCCCATTATAATTTCAGAGCTCAGTGAGCAGTGACCTGCTATGTCCTGTCTCAGTACCTAAATCGAGGTATGGATGCTTGACAAATAGATGCACAAAGGAATAAATGCACACACAAATGCATATCTGCCCATATAACTCAAGAAAACAAGGGAAGATGAGAGATGGTTCTGGAAAAGGCACATTTTCCAGAAGCCACGCTTTCAACAACCCCTCAGTTTCTACCTCTAACTCTGAGGGTCTCTTACTGGGACTGTCCACCCTCTGCCTGAAAGCTTTTTACTGAGGAGCATGTACAGGGCAGGGGGAAAGTGAACACATGAGGATAGGCAGCTGGCAGATATATATACACCTTAGTGGGGCAGGGCCTCCTAGAGCTCCCCAGCAGTGCTGAGTCCTTTGTAGCCTTGGTAAGACTTCCTTTATTGGTATGTTCTTTTGCCTCATCTCACTTCATTCCTCTCTCCTCAGTGTTTTTTCTAGTCACCTCCCAAGTAAACAGCCTGCACTAGAATCCTTATCTGCATCTAGGAGAACTCAGACAAGAACAATTGCCTGCTGGCAGACTACCTCCGGAGTCAGCCAGGCAGAAAGCTGCTCCCATCTCTGACTCAGAAATGCCCCCTCCCACATCCAGTTGCTCCTATCCCAGCTCCTGTTTACAAGTTCTTACTTCAGGATTTTCAGACTCGCATTTCTCTGAAGTCCGTCAGTGAGAGAGCACACACCTTCATCTTGGAGATGGTTCTCTTCCAGGCTGGCAAGAAGAGAGAGAACTTGGTTGATATGGTAACGTTTATTATGGAAGATGGTGTCAATAAGGATTATCCCACATACTCTCCATTTAGAAAACCCAACATCTGAAAATCTACATTTGCAAAACAGGGAGGGGGAGGGAGAGAAAGAGATCAAATCAGCTATGTTGGTCCTTACCTCCAGGAGCAGATTTGGAAGACAATTCATCCCAGATGTCCCAGTTACCCAATATTCACTGTCTCTTTCTCCTTTAGTAATGGAAGACTATGGGGGCTGGGTGGTGGTGCACCTGGTTAAGCACACACATTACAGTGTGCAAGAACATGAATTCAAGCCCCTGGTCCCCACCTGCAAGAGGAAAGCTTCGCGAGTGGTGAAGCAGGGCTAGAGGTGTCTCTCTGTCTCTTTCTCTCTCCTTCCCCCTCCTCTCTCAATTTCTCTCTGTCTCTATCCAGTAATAAATAAATAAAAATAAAAAACAATGGAAGCCTAGCTTCCTTTGGGGGCAGACATGTGCTTGGTGAAAGATGACATTTCCACTTTCCACAGCAATCAGCAATGGCCAAGTGACATTTGCATGGCCATCAGTCAACTCAGAAGGGGATATGGATAGAATGGGACTTCTAGGAGTGCCCTTTAAAGAACTATTGTCCTGTGTCTTTTGCCCTTTTTGTATACACAGACTGCATATTGGAGATCAGAAGGACAGTCATCTTGTGGCCCTGATTTAACCAAACATGAAGATGAAGCCTTGTTGGTCTTCATCAGCTGGTTAATGAAAAATAAACCCTCAGGGGTCAGGCGGTAGCGCAGCGGGTTAAGTGCACATGGCACAAAGTGCAAGGACCAGCTTAAGGATCTCAGTTCGAGCCCCTGGCTCCCCACCTGCAGGGGGGTCACTTCACAGGTGGTGAATCAGGTCTGCAGGTGTCTATCTTTCTCTCTCCCTCTCTGTCTTCCCCTCTCCTCTAGATTCCTCTCTGTCCTATCCAACATCAGTGACATCAACAACAATAATAGCCACAACAATGATAAAACAATAAGGGCAACAAAGGGAAAAAATAGCCTCCAGGAGCAGTGGTGCAGGCACCGAGCCCCAGTAATAAATAACCCTAGAGGCAAAAAAGAAAAATATAGGTGGAACTTTTCTGTCACTTGTGGTCTAACATAGTCATAAAAGATACAGTTACAATGAGACACTCTTCTAAAAAGAAATCCTAGGTGGTGGGGCTGGGCAGTGGTACAACTGGTAGACTGCACATATTACAATGTGCAAGGACCTGGGTTCAAGCCCCCAGCACCCATCTGCAAGAGATAAGCTTCACTAGTGGTGAAGTAGTACTGTAAGTATCTCTCTCTCCTGCTGTATACCTACCATTCCCTCTCAAATTATCTCTAATACAACAAAGTAAATTGAAAGCCAGGGCTGGGTGGTGGCACAACTGGTTGAACATACGTATTACAATGTGCAAGGACCCGGGTTCAAGCCCCTGGTCCCCACCTGCAGGGGGAGAGCTTTGCAAGTGGTAAAGCAATGATGCAGGCGTCTCTCTGTCTCTCTCCCTCTCTACCACCCCCTTCCCTTTTGATTTCTGGCTGTCTCAATCCAATAAGTAAAGATAATTAAAAAATAAAAATAAATAAACTGAAAGCCTAGGTGGCATATCTAGTCAAAGGATACTCAATGGCACATTGGCAATGCTAGTGAGCTCCACCAATAAATAGCCAAGGCCCAGCCACAAAATTCATTCTGTGTATACATTCATAGGTTTTAGGGTCTATCTGCTTCCTGAAAAAAAAACAGTATGCATTCAGCATTTTTATCTCCCTGATGTAATCTAAAACTGTTCAAAACAGGTCATAAGAAAACTATCTGAGCTATATCTGCAGGGTGGAAAAGTGAGCCTCAGTTTCAAGTCAACAGTGTAATTATGATTCATAGTTCATCTTTTCACTTCCCCCCCAAGCTTCATCCCACCACCTAAGGTGAAGCTGATGCTAATATTCAGTGTTCTGGGTGGGGCTCTGAGATTCACTTTGAGGGAGTAAAAGAGGAGCGGGAGCAGTCAGAGTACTTATAGTCACAGGAGCACCAGCAACTGCAGCAGTGAGAATCCCACTGTGACAGCTTCACATGCTTGGCAGAAGCTGCGCTGAGCTCTAACAGGTATGATATCATCCAGTTCTTACACACTATTTCATACTTAGAAGCATTCCTCGGCATAAGGTTCCCGGTTCGAACCCCGGCTCCCCACCTGCAGGGGAGTTGCTTTACAGGTGGTCAAGCAGGTCTGCAGGTGTCTATCTTTCTCTCCTCCTCTCTGTCTTCCCCTCCTCTCTCCATTTCTCTCTGTCCTATCCAACAACAATGACAACAACAATAATAACTACAACAATAAAACAACAAGGGCAACAAAAGGGAATAAATAAATAAAATAAATATTTTTTAAAAAAGAAGCATTCCTATCCTTGCTTTATAGGTAAGAAATCTGAGATTCAGAGACTGCTATGTGATTTGCATGAGATCAGAGCGTGGACCTAACCATAGGCCACATGGAGGCCACGAGCACAGCAACAGGTCATAGGTCACTTAGTATAAACAAACAAACAGGGGGCTGGGCAGTAGTGCACTGGGTTAAGCACACATAGTACAAAGTACAAGGACCAGCGTAAGGATTCTGGTTTGAGCCATAGGCTCCCCACCTGCAGGGATCATGTCACAAGTGGTAAAGCAAGCCTGTATGTGTCTATCTTTCTCTCCTCATCTGTCTTCTCCTCCTCTCTTGATTTTTCTCTGTCCTATTCAATAAAATGGAAAAAAATGGCTGCCAGGATACGTAGTGGTGGCACCAAGCCTCAGTGATAACCCTGGAGGCAAAAATAAATAAATAAACAAACAAAAACCAAACAAATAAATAAATTGACATCTACAAGCCAGATTCTACAAGCTGCATGCCTTCAGGACAAATACAAAAATCATTTGATCACCCTCTTTATTCAGACTAATCCATAGATAAGACCAGGAGAGGAAGGAAGTCCATATAGAAATGTTAAAGGCTAGAAAGGACTGGTAGGACATATTCAAAGTTTGAATGGAAAAAAAAAATGTCCACCCAGGGGCTGGGAAGACCGCATAATGGTTATTCAAGGAGATGCTCATACCTGAGGCTTCAAAGACCCAGATTCAATCACCTGAACCACCATAAGCCAGAGATAAGCAGTGCTCTGGTAAAAATAAAAATTAAAAATAGCCAATAAAGGAAAAAAAATTAAAAAGAAAAGATGTCCACCCAAGAAGACTGTCTCTAGCTAGGCTATTAATCAAGTCTGAAGGAGCAGTGAAGAGCTTTTCAGATAAGCAAGAGTTAAAGGAATTCCCTACCATGAAACCATTCCTGCAAGGAATACTAAAGGGACTTAGATCCACAGGAAAATACAGAATGCTCTCTCTCTCTCTCTCTCTCATATGGGGTGAGTAAAGTAACAAAGCAAAGGAATAAGCAAAGTCAAAAGGAGACAAGCCTTTGGTGTTGGAAGGCAGAAGTGGGGCTAGCTAGAAGGCTGGGGTTAAGAAGGGTGGGTTGGGAAGGGTAGAGGGGATTCAATAGACTTTGGTGGAGAGATTTTGGTGCTTTGGTGAAAGGTCAGGTATAACATGCAGTGGACAACTGTACTTCTGAAATGCTTGTAGTCTTGTAAACAAAAAAGCTACCTCAAAAACAAACTACTAATTAAAATTTCTAAACGGAAGACCATATGTCCCTCCCCAAGCAAGGCATCCTCCAAACTCACCAGAGTTCTTCCAACACTGCATTCTTTTCCAACATCACTGCTAAGGCTTGAGCACCCACACTGCCGATGTTGTTTCCTACCAGGCTAGATCATCAGGGAATAAGAACATGTCAGAGCAGTGAGGACCTCAGAAAAACAGCTAACTGGTGAGGAGGAAAAATGCATAGCACGCAAAGCTGTACTTTCCCTGTCTGCTCCATTTTAGACATGACTAATTAATTCAAGAGTTATTATTATTATTATTATTAATTAATTAAGCCCAGAGCTAGTCTTAGAACCCCCTCCCAACATGGTGTACTGGGCAATCACTACTAACAGGTTGGAGCTGGTCCTTGAAATCACATGAATGTGATCCAGTCCAAGAGTTTTAATTTTAGATGGTGGATTAAGATGCTTGAGCAGAGAAGGGTCACTCAAAAGTCGCCCACAAAGACTCAAAAGTCCTAAGTCCAAACCTAATCCTATTGTCTAAGACAGAAAGATGAAAATGAATTTCACTTGGATGGAGCTTGAAAGAGTCATGTTAAGTGAGATCAGCCAGAAAGAGAAAGATGAACATGGGATAATCCCACTCATAGAAGTTGAAAAATAAGAACAGCAGGGAAAACACTAAGCAGAACTTGGACTGGGTTTGGTGTATTGCACCAAAGTAAAAGACTCTGGGGTTGGGGGTAGAGTTCAGGTCCTGGAACATGATGGCAGAAGAGGACCTAGTGGGGGTTGGATCACTATGTGGAAAACTAATAAATGTGACACATGTCCAAACTACTATATTTTACTGTCAACTGTAAACCATTCATCCAATAAAGGGAAGAAGAAAAAAAAAAAAGAAGTTCAAAGACCTCCAAAACTAATCCAAGTTCCACTTTCCTACTGGTTCCATCCACCATGATAGTGACAAGATAGAGCCTGAAGCTTACCTGAGCCACTTCAAGTTTGTGTGGTCACCCAAGGCTTCAGCCAAGGCCTGGGCTCCTTTGTCCCCCACCTTGTTGCCCCAGAACCTGAAAAAGCCAAAGAAACAACCCACGAATGTATACACAGAATTAATTTTGTGGCTAGGCCTTGGCTATTGGTGAGGCCCTCCTATGGGTTCCAGGCATGTACTCACTAACAGAGTTCCTCTCTAAGGTTCCAGATGGAGGGGCAGGCCCAACCCCAGAATGGTGTCCATGGGGCATGTAGGTTGCAGTCAAGTGGACTTGCCTCCATTTTTTTTCCCAGTGGGATAGTCAAAGTTCACTTAGATTTTTCAGCAGCTTTAAATTAGACTTTCAGAACAGCAACAGCCCATGCAGTCCGGATCTCCAGGGCTAGGGACATACCCTCAATGACAGTTCAGTTCACATGGATGGGGCATTTTCTGACAATTAGGCCAGATCTGCTTCTTTCACTATGATGTGGGACAACCCAGAAGCCACCTAACACTTTTTCCTCTACTTTTATTGGGATAATCGGCACACACTTGTATAAATTTAAGGTGTAATGAAGAATTATTTAATATATGTGCATGACAAAATTGTCATAATAAGTTTAGTTAAGATTTATCTCTTTACATAGTTATAAACTCTTTTTTCTTTTTCTTTTTTAAATATTTATTTATTCCCTTTTGTTGTCCTTGTTGTTTTATTGTTGTAATTATTATTGTCATCATCACTGTTGGATAGGACAGAGAGAAATGGAGAGAGGAGAGGAAGACAGAGGTGGGGGAGAGAAAGACAGACACCTGCGGACCTGCTTCACTGTCTGTGAAGCGACTCCCCTGCAGGTGGGGAGCTGTGGGCTTGAACCGGCATCATTATGCCGGTACTTGTGCTTTGCACCACCTTGCTTATCCCACTGTGCTACTGCCTAACTCCCACAAACTCTTTTTCTATGTGAGAACTCTTAGTAGCTTTCATGGTACTATGTTACTTAGTACCACATAGCAGTGGTAACTATAGTCATCATGCTGTATGTCACATCTCTTATTTCATCAACCAGCTCTTTCTCCCTCGATCTCTCCAAACATCTCCATTTCCCTTCCCCTCCTGAGTGATCTACCACAGACCCATGGTAACTTGAAAACATCTCTTTTCCAAAATGGAGACCACCTCATAGCTTGGGAGCCAACTATGTTACATGTGGGACATAAGTCTGCAATGTATGTGCATGAGTGAGTGAAGAGGGCCAGCCAGTAATGCTCACTGAACTTGCATTCACTAGATAACTCCTGTCTGAGCTCTGGCTGTGTGTCAACAGTGCTCTGTGCCCTGGGGAATGTAACAATGGAATAGTAAGACACTTGGAAACTGAACAAGGGAGATGACTCAAAAGTAGTTCACCTGCCTCATTTGCCTGAAGCCCTGGGTTCAATTCTAAAAAAAAAGTGCAGCCTAAGTGTGCATCAGCACTCATGAAACACGCTTGGCAGACTACAGGAGTCCAGTCAATGGAATACTGAACATCTATTCTCTTGAGGGCTGGGACAACTGTGTTTTGTTAGAGTGGAAACTTGCATGCCTGGGAGTTGGGCGGTAGGTAGTGCAACGGGTTAAGTGCAGGTGGCACAAAGCACGAGGACCGGCTTAAGGATCCCGGTTCGAGCCCCCGGCTCCTCACCTGCAGGGAGAGTCGCTTCACAGGCAGTGAAGCAGGTCTGCAGGTGTCTATCTTTCTTTCCCCATTTCTGTCTTCCCCTCCTCACTCCATTTCTCTCTGTCCTATCTAACAACGACATCAATAACAACAACAACAAAAAAGAAGAAAGAAACTTGCATGCCTGAGGCATCAAAATTTCCAAGTTCAATCCCAACCACTGCCGTAAAGCAAAGCTGAGCACTATTCTTGCTATTCTTCTTTCTCTCCCCTCCTCTCTCTTCCCCACCCTCTCTTTCCATTTATTTATTTATTGGAAAGGTAGGAGGAGAGAGAGAGAGAGAAAGAACTAGACATCACTCTGATACATGTGCTGCTGGGGATGGAACTTAGGACCTCATGCTTGAGAGTCTAAAGCTTTATCCACTGCACCACCTCCCAAACCACTCATTTCTTTCTTTTTTAAATTTTTATTTTGTTTTAGTGGGAGAGATAGAGAAACATGAGAAGATTGCTCAGCTCTGGCTTATAGTGATACTGGGGATTGAACCTAGGAGCTTGGAGCTTCAAGCACTAAAGTCCTTTACATAAACATTATGCTATCTCCCCAGCCCTCTCTCTCTTTCTGCATGTATGTGTATAGTAAAAATAAAAACAAAGTCTTCTCAAATGAAATCTAAGTAAACTTATATGACAGAAAAAGATGCATACACTACATTGTTCAGGACAACAAATGAAAGAGACAGAATAATTTGCATCATATGCCATATGTGTTTGGGGGTCCCAAGCATAGTACCTGCCTCAGATAGACACCTTAATAAATACATGTTGCAACAGAAATCCTCCCCCTCCACTCCAGACTTGTCAGATGAGCTATCAGTTAGGAAAGAGTTCATCAGCAGAGCTCTTGCTTTTTAACTCTGTGCTTCCTGAAAAAGAGACTGATCTCCCAAGGAGATACTCTTGCTTTGGGCTCTGACTGAGCTTCTGAGCAACCTGGCTGTCTGTAAGATGGGGTCGAAAGTTCCAAACTCAAAAGTTATTCTCCTTTCCCACACAACTGGATATGTCACCGCCTACCCACATAGTGATGTTCATAAAACTCTCTGATACCATGATGCCAACCTGACTTCCCTGGGCAGATGACCCCACCATGTGTGGTGTCCCCAGATCCCTGCCCCACTAGGGAAAGTGAGAGGCAGGCTGGGAGTAGGGATTGACCTGCTAACACCCATGTTCAGCAGAGAAGCAATTACAGAAGCCAGATCTTCTACCTTCTGCACACCACAATGATCCTGGGTCCATACTCCCAGAGGGATAAAGAATAGGGAAAGTGGGAGTCGGACAGTAGTGCAGCAGTTAAGCGCACATGGTGCAAAGCGCAAGGACTGGCGTAAGGATCCCGGTTCAAGCCCTGGCTCCCCACCTGCAGGGGAGTCACTTCACAGGCAGGTCTGCAGGTGTCAAAAAAAAGAAAGAAAGAAAGAAAGAAAGAAAGAAAGAAAGAAAGAAAGAAAGAAAGAAAGAAAGAAAGAAAGAAAGAACAGGGAAAATATCAAGGGAGGGGATTGGATATGGAGCTTTGGGGGTGGGCACTGTGTAGAAATGTACCCCTCTTATCCTATAGTCTTATCAATATTTCCATTTTATAAATAAAAAAGAAAAGACTCTCAACAAGCCAACACAGTGGGATAGAGCCCCACCTGCCATCGCCTGGTACCCAAGAGACATGAATGGACTAAATCTGGATTCTCAGATTAGGTTAATAGTAAGTCTTGGGTTCTGAAACCTTCAGTTCTTATCAAATGAATGTCAGTTCCTTCCAGGGCAGGAAAGGGGGCTATAGGGAAACTCACTCTGCCCAGGAAACAGAGGAAGCCCCACTTCAGGGCTCCAGGGTTTATGGGATTCCTCTGCCCTTCTTGACAGGCCATGACAAAGTCTGACAGCAACAGCTCTGAAAGACCTGGAGACACCACCTTGACCCTCCTTCCTTCCCCACTTCCTTTTCTTTCCTTGCTTCGCCTTCTCTGGGGAATGAGGGCGTGATGTGATAGGAGTTATGCTACATGAAATGCTGTCATATGTTGTGTTTTGTATTTTATATTTTATTTAAGTGGGAATAAACCCAGGGCCTCACATATACATGTTACTGTGAATAGTCTCCTAAGTCCAAGTTTTTTTCTTTCTTTCTTTCTTTCTTTCTTTTTTGTTGTTGTTGTTGATAGTGTGGCTTCCTTGCTCTAGGCCAACTTTTCCAGATAGAGACAGACAGAAAGGGGGGAAGAAAGAAACACATCATGACACTGAAGCTTCCCCTAGTGCAGTGGGAGATTGGGCTTCATTCTTTTAATTTTATTTATTTATATATTTATTGCCACCAGAACTTGATGCCCATGAGATTCCACTATTCCTAGTGGTCATTTTTTAAAAAATGGAATGTGTGTGTGTGTGTGTGTGTGTGTGTGTGAGAGAGAGAGAGAGAGAGAGAGAGAGAGGAAATGCAGTACTGCTCCACCACTAGTAAAGCTTTCCTCCTGAAAGTGGGGACCCATGGCTTGAACCTGGGTTCTCTTCATATTAAGTAGGTAGGAGGGTGGGAGGGAGGGAGGGAGAGAGAGACAGAGAGACAGACAGAGACAGAGAGAGACAGAGAGAAACAGAAAGACAGAGAGAGAAACACACACAGAGAGAGAGAGAGAGAGAGAGAGAGAGAAAAGAGACACTGCAGAAGCACCATTTCAGTATCTGTGGTGCTTCTCCAGAGCAGTTCACAGTGCTCCTCTGTGGTACTAAGCCTTGAACATTGGGCTCAGTGGGCCTTGCACATGGTAAGGTTCACACTCTATTATTTATTGCCAGAGCACCACTCACTTCTGGCTTCTGGCGGTACTAGGGATTGAACTTGGAACCTTTGGTGCCTCAGACATGAAAGTCTTTTTGCATAACTCTTTCTTTAATCCTTGGCGAATCGTTTAGTTTTAAGTGACTACTTCCTGGGCCTTGCACCCAGATATTTCTCTTTATTAAAACCAAAACGACTTATTATTTATTTTTCACAGAGCACTGCTCAGCTTTGTCTTTTGTTGGTGCAGGGAGTTGAACCTGGGATTGTGGAGCCTCAGGCATGAGAGTCTCTTTGCATAAGAAGCATTATGCTATCTCCCCGACCCTGCACCCAGATATTTCATTTGTTCCCTCTAGCAGTGACATTCTTTTTGAAATGCCCAAGGAGTTCTGTGTGCAGACACAGGTAAGAAGCAAAGCCCTGGTGAGGACCAGAGGGTGTCCTACCACTAGATAATGGCCATTGTCCTCCCCAAACTGACACCATCAACTTCCTGTTTATCCAATGAAGATACATGTGCTGAGGTAGCCATGGAAACCCACACTCTACCTTCCCACCATGATCTGGGGTATCCAGATCATGGTGGGAAAGATTTCACTGCTCCTGAATCTGCAACCCTCACCCTGCCCCAGTCCAACTTACCCCAGGAACTGCAGGGAGGCATTGGCTCTGAGCCCACCCGCCAGCACCTCAGCTCCTGCAGCTGTGATGTTGTTATTGCCCAGCCTGGAAGACAAAGGATGGATGCTTAGAAAGTGGGGGGTAAGGAGACCTCTAACACCCCCATGGAGCATGGATATTTGGCCTAGATAGAACAACATGGGTGGAAGCTTTCAGAACTTCTCAGCAGACATGGAGGGCACAGGAGACAGACTCAGTGCCTCCTGCCACCTTTCCACCAGTGAAAAGCAAGGGGTGGAGAGACCAGACATGCATAGGAGGGTGACAGGTATGGGCAGGTGTTACGCTAGGTGACTGGAAGGTGGTTTCCCCAGGGAAGAACTGTGGATTCACGGTTACACCTTTTCCTCCTGCCTCAGCCATCTGTGGGCACCAGGCTCCAGCCCAGCCCTGCAGTCTTCCCAGATCCACTGCCATTGCCAATTCTCACTGAGCTCAAGAGACAGAGCTGGCCCAGGCAGCTGGGGGAGAGGATCCGACTGAGTGCCCAGACAGGACTTGGGGAGGGGTTGGGGCCAAATCCAAATGCCTGAGAGTCTTAGAGCTGCTGCCAGACTCTCACCCACAGACAACCCCTGGCTTTCTGGAATAACAGTACACCTCCTTTTTATTTTTCAGGACACTTTTGTACACCACGATCCTTTAGGGCAGGTAATATGTTGCCACCTGAGAAGGCGCAACGGCCTCCGATTCTCAGATGTGGGGAGTGTATACCCAGCTGCCAAGTTGGGGAATCCCGGGGCACCTCTAGAGCAAGGACACTCACTCCACGAGGGCTATGCCCAGCCAGAGACAGGGCAACATGACACCTGTCTACCTGGCTAATTCAGCTGAGAACTCCCCAACAGCCTCTCGTGCACTTAAGTCAAAAATACCTCCTGTCCGATCACCAGCCTCCCTCTCTCCCCATGCAGGGCTAGACCTGCCTTACAGTCGTCTCTGGTCTCTTCCAACCTCCTCCACCTCCATTCCTCAGGACCCCGCTGGCATGTAGCACACTTATTCTCTTCTTGGGGACTCCAGGGAAATGGCATAAATGTGCTGAGAACTTACCTGACTTACTTGCACTAACTATAATGTTCCAGCCCCCACTGTGGTGCCAATCAGCGTATTTCAGGAAATCAGGTGAGCCCAAATAGCTGTGGTGCTCAGATACAGGGAGAAAATAGTCTGGAAGCTCCTTTCAGCCTTGGGGACTTAGAGGTAAAAAGGCAAGAGGCTCTCTGCAGAGCTGTTTCAGCACTAGCTTGGAGGGGCCAAGGCCTTAGCCATATCCTGCTCAAAGGGAGACTCTACCTCTGCATTCAGCCAGGAGACCATAAGCCCAGTGAATGTGAGTGTGAGAGACCCCAAGGCCTTCAGCTTTGCCAGAAACCAGACCAGAATGATTCAGTTATGGGTGGCAGGGGTGGGGTGTGGGTGGGACAATTTCAGCAAATAGGGAAATGCGCAACTCACCGTAATGACAAGAAGTTCTGTCTGCATGTGAGGAGTCTGGCCATGGCGTGTGTACAGCCGTCAGTTAGTTTGTTGTTGAACAGACTGGAAAATTCCAAGAAAGAGGAGATGTGGAGACAAGGTACATGGCACAATGGCCACCCAGCACCAGGGGATCCCTATCTGTTCCCTCTAGCCATGCCAACTACCCTCAACCCATCACTGGTTAGCTGCCTCAGCCCAGACAGCAGGGCCTGGGATAAGACTGCAGTCCCAGGGGCCAATACCCACAGCCCAGGTCACTCACGCTAACTTCTGCAGCTGCTCACAGTGCAGAGCGTGCTCCACGAGCTTGCAGACACCTCGGTCGGAGATGTTGTTATTTCGCAGGCTAAGAAGTCCAAACACATACATTTGAAAATGGAGGTAATGAGCAATCAACAAATCCCCTACCCCCAAACAAACTTTTACTCATCCCCAAACTGCCACTCTCTGTGCTTTAGAGATATGCCTTGAGGACTGAGCACCCCAGAAAAGAGGAAAGAAACTCACTTACATTCTCCATCACAGTGCTGACATCACTTGCAATGCCACTTACTACATGAAAGGCAGCTCAGGAAGTGGGGACCCAGGAGTCCCTAGTCAAGAACACTGGAATCCCCTGGTATCACTGACCTACTCTGAGCCACTGTTTCCAGCTCTGTGAAAGTGAACCAACTAACTTTCCAGAAGGTTCCAATATGTAGAAGAGTTGACACTGGGCAGAAAGCTAGGCAGGCTACCCCTGGGGTCACAGAGATCACAGTGAGCACAGAGCCCAGAGGTCAGCCAAGAGAGGTCCAAGCTCTGGGGAACAAGTATGTAGGTTAACGTGAGATTCCCTTCTCCCCAGTGCCATCACTTCTATGGGTCATATCCAGCCCTACAAGCTCCCTCTGACATGTCTTTTGAGGCAGTATTTACAAAGACCCCTAAATACAGATGCCTAGTCCCCTGCCATGGAGTGTGAGATTTTCACTCTGTGTGAGGAGGGGCCTAGGGATCTGTGTATTTAATAGTCATGTGCATGTTTTTCTTTTCTTTTCTTCTTTTTTTTTTTTTTTTAAGATTTTATTTACGAGAAAGATAGGAGGAGAAAGAACCAGACATCACTCTGGCACATGTGCTGCTGGGGATCAAACTCGTGCTTGAGAGTCCAAAGCTTTACCACTGCGCCTCCTCCCTGACCATGGTATGCATTTTTTTTTTAATCTCCAGGCAGACTCGAGAGGTACTATCCTACTGGTTAAGATCGCAAGTACTGGACTCTAGATTAAGAGTTCAGAGTCTGGAACCATTCTGTGGAAGCTCTGATCCCCAAGAAGCTACTTAACTTGCTACTTGCTGGTCTCTCCATCTATAAGCAGGGAGCCCAGGGAAAGAGTCAAACAGACAGTGCACATCCTGGAGGTACAGCAGTGGATAAAGCATTAGACAGATTCTCAAGCACGGGGTCTCGAGCATAAGTATGGAGGCATAAAATGTGCCAGATCTGGTTCTCTCCTTCCATTAAAGTAAGTACTGGGGCCAGGCAGTGGGGTACCTGGTGGAGTGCATGCAGTTGGACCAAAGTTGAACCCCCCAGTTCCTGCCCACAATTGGGAAGCTTCATGAGAGATAAAGTGGTGCTACAGGTTTCTCTCTCTCTCTCTCTTTCCCTCTCTCCCTCCCTCTCCCTCTCCCTATTTCCCTTTCTCTCACCCTATTTCCTCCATCCCTCACAATTTCTTTATGTCTCCACCAAAATGAAAAAAAGATAAAGGAATGGCTATCAGAAGTATTAGATTTGTTGTGCAGGCACCAAGCCCTAGTGATAACCCAGCTGACAGTAAAAAAAAAAAAAAAAAAAAGAATAACCATAAAAAAAAAACAACAACAACCCATGTACATGAGAGTTTGCCATGCTGGTGCTACCCAAAGCAACTGTAAACAGTATTCAATCCATGTAGCTCATGAAAGAGGCAGACAGAAGGAAACGGAGTTGCAGACATTTGACGTGACTCTGCCATGGTTGCAAAGTGCATACAGGAGTTGGGCCCAGGCAGTCTGATCCCAAAGCCCACTCTCCACTCATCCAGCCTCTCCTTTCCCACCTTCACTGGGCTCTCACAATCTTGCTTTTTCAGCCTGTGGGCCACATCCCACTGGGAAGGTCACCAAGCAATTATGAAGGTTTAGAATAGCAAGACAGAATGTGCTTCCACTTAAGGAAGGAACATCATTTTATGGAGTTGTTGTTTATGGTTTGTGTATGCCCCCTCCCCCTCTCTGAGGTCAAGTAGCTTGAAAAGTCAGCACTCCAGATCCAGAGCCAGCGCCTCAAGGAACCTAGACTGGGGCACTTGGTGTCCAGGGCTTCCTGGAGGCTGAGGATCTCAGTTGGCATGGAAACACATCAGAGGGAACGATGCAATTTAATTACATGGTGGGCTAGCCTCCCCACCCCCGCCCTTCTCTCTCTCTCACACACACACTGAAAACAGACATGCAGCACTCCCATGGTGATTTCTCCCTCCTCCACAGAGCTGGCAGCCTCCACACTATGCGTGTGCAGGGTAAAAAGCAGTTGTGTGTTAGCTCCAGTTCTTTGACTGCTGATGGAAAATAACAGTGACTGGGGGTTGGGCTAGGTTGTGGCACACCTGGTAGAGCATACACAATACTATGCACAAGGACCTGGGTTTAAGCCCCTGATTCTCTCCTACAGAAAAGAAATTTCATGAGTAAGCAGTACTGCAGGTCTCTCTCTCTCTCTCTCTCTCTCTCTCTCTCCCTTTCCCTGTCAGTTTCTGTCTTAACAGAGAGAGAGAGAGAGAGGAGAAATGAAAGGAAGCAAACCAGCCAGTGGGAGCAGTGAATGCATAGCGCAGACACCTGTCCCCAGCAATAGCTGTGGTGGCAATTGAAAACAAAATCACAGAGACTCCCACAAGCTGTTTGTGATGTGCTCTGTACTATGTGGATCAGAATTATGATGGGGAGTCTGTTAGAAACATAGATTCCTAGGCCCCCACCTCAAGAAGCTGCGGTTTGTTTTTGTTTGTTTGTTTGTTTGTTTGTTTTTGCCACCAGAGTTATCACTAGGGCTCAGTATCTGCAACAGTGACTACAATGATCCTAATGGCCGTTTTCCCCCCTCCTATTTTATTTTGACAGAACAGAAAGAAATTGAGAGGCAAAAGGAGAGATATAGAGATAAAAAGAGAGACACTTACAAACTTGCTTCACTGCTTGTGAGGTGTTCCCCCACTGCAAATGGGGAGTGGGGGCTTGAACCTGGGTCTTTACACATGGTAACTTGTTGAACCACTCTCTGGCCCCCAAGAACTTGCATTTCCACAGGCCCCTTCTAGACACCAGTGTAGTATGAGCATAAGAACCAGACCATGCTCCCCTTGCCCTGCAGCCTCTGCTCAGCCCTGTCTCCTGTGGGAGTCTTACAGGCATCCCAGCACAGGGGAGAGGCTCCATTCAGCCTATGGACAGTCTGGCCTCTGGGGATCTTCCAAGGTCCATGGGTCCTGATCTCTTGGGGCTCACAGGCACCTACTATGAGAGACAAGTTAATAACTATGGGTCTCAAATGCCTATCTGAACTCAGAAACAAATCAAATGTTCAATGACAGACAAGTGGCTAAGAAAGCTATGTATATATACACAATGGAATACTACTCAGCTGTTAAAACGATACAGTCCTTTCCTTTGCCTCATCTTGGATGGCACATAAAGGAGACATGTTAAGTAAGATAAGCCAAAAAGAGAAGGATAAACACTAGGTATCTCACTTATAGGTGGAACTTCAAAATGGGAGAACACAAAATGAAACTTGGACTGGGTGAGGTGTACTGCACCAAAGCAAAGAACTCTGGGGAAGGAGTGGAGAGAGGAGTTGAAGAGGACATTTGAGTGCTGGTGGAAAGGGACTCAAGTTGGGATTGAGAGTATTTTACAGACACCTATCATGGGGAGATGAGAAATTATGCCTGTGTGTTAGCAACTATATTGTATGCCATCAACACCTTCAATAAAATGATTTTTAAAGTATTTTTAAAGCAAGTCTTATTGTTCCACAACTCTTCATTCTCAGCTAGGAATTCACAATTTGAGGGGGGGTGATAAAGGAAGGAAGAAAGGAATGAAGGAGGGAAGGGAGGAAAAAAGGAAGGAAGGAAGGAAGGAAGGAAGGAAGGAAGGAAGGAAGGAAAGAAGGAAGAAAGGAAAGAAGGAAGGAAGACAGAAGGAGCTATGGGTCCAATAGTCAGGAAAATGTAGTCATGTTTCTATCAGGCAAGTTGCTCCTACAGACAGAGGTCAGAGTACCCTGATTTCTCCTTCTCTGGCTATAGTTCTGCCAGAGCTACTCTCTTCCCTGCCAGCTCTCAGTCCTGGGGGGGCTGAGACCATCAGTAGACAGCATGCTCTGCTATGCCCCCTCACCCCCCCTTAGGTTTAGCTGGCCACAGGGAGAGACAGAAGGCAAAGGTGGGTGAGAGAATAAGGTCAGGGTCTACCCCCAGGCTCTCCGGGATGCTGAAGCCTCAGTTCCCAGCAGGCAGCCCAGCCCACCCCACTCCACCCCACCCCACCTCACCCCATACCTTGCTTTTGGTTCACAACTGTTTCCCACTGACCCTCAGGCTTGTCCCTACCCCCACTGTCACCAGCCCAAGACCTACAACCATCTCTTTGTTTGCTCTTCCTAATCTCTTCTTCTCATTCAAACCTTTTTTTTTTTTTTGTATTTTCATTGCCACCAAGGTAATCACTGGGACTTGGTGCCTGCCTAATAAGTTCACTATTCTGCTGCCCTTTCCCCCTACTTTAAAAACAATAAGAGAGACAGACACTGAAAGGACAAGGGAGACAGGGAAAGTAAAAGAGTCCTGCTATACTACTCATGAAGCTTCTCCCATGCAGGTGGGGCCTGAGGACTTGAACCTGGGTCCTTTTGTGCCATTGTGCATGACAATATGTATGCTCCACCACATATGCTATCACCTGGCTCTCATTAAAGATTTATTAGTTAATTAATTAATTAATTAACTCATTAATTAATTTTGGATAGAGACAGAGAATAATTGAGCAGGAAGGAGGAGACAGGAAGAAAGAAGGAGAGACAGCTGCAGCCCTACTTCACTGGTCATGAAGCTTTCCTCCTACAGGTGGGGATCAGGGGCTTGAACCTGAGTCCTTCTGAGAGAGAGAGTGGAGACAGACAGACAGAGACAGAGACTGAGGCAGGCTGACTGCAGTGTCACCTGCCCTTTAATTCCCTTTAGAGCTGGGTGACGTCCTTATGATATTTTGACATGAAAGACTGCTTTCAGCCACCCTGTCTGGAGGTGTGAGTTCCCCATTTGGGGCTTTCCTGGCCCATGGGCGTTTCTCCAGGTCCTGGGCCAGGGCAGGGTAGAGGGTGTGTTCAGATGCCACAGACTCCCTGACTTCCCCTCCAGCTCTGAAAGGGGATATCCTGCTCCTTATTTATAATCACAAGGAAAGCGGAAGTCCCAACTTCAACTTAGAACTGCATCCCTGCCTCCCAAAGCCTTTGATCTACCCCAGGTGACCTGATCTAACCCAAAGCCAAAAATGGGCCCCTCCTTGGACACAGTAGGGATAGAGTTAACGGGCAGGTGAAACTGCAATCAGCCTGCCTCTCCCTCTCTCCCTCTCCCTTTCACTTACCCTCTCCCTTACTCTCACCCTCACCCTCTCCCTCCCTGTTGGGCTGAGCAGCTCCCATCTCACTGGATCCTAAATATTTCTGATGGAGTTCAAGCCACCTCTGAGTCACCTCTGATTTGAGGCAGTTACAGACACATGATGAATAAAGTTTACAAAGAGCCACAAGGTTGTCACTAAGCCTCAAAGCCCCACTGAAAGACAGCTGGACTTGGGGAGCTCAGGAAACCTGCCACCAGACAGATAATATTTGTGAAGTCAGGAGAAAAAAGGCAGTGGACCTGACTTGTAAGTGGGATTTAAAAAAAAAAAAATCAAAGTTGAGGATGGGAGCAGACAGGGGGAAGGCGATGGCTCACTGGGAAGAGTGCACAGGACCGAGATTCAAGCCTCTGCTCCCCATTTGCTAGTGGGAGGAGGTGGAAGCTGTTAACATCTATCTTGTGGAGGTGTGAAACAATACCCCTGTGGCAATAATCAGCATTTTCTCAATAAAGGAATTTTTTTTTTAATGTGCTTTGTATCAGCTTCTAACTTGTCCCCCCCCACCACAATGAAAGAAGCTTTGATTCTGTGGTCTATCTGAAAAAAAAAAAATCAGCCCAAAATTGGGGAAAGCCCAGAAATAAATAAACAGACAAATAAATAGAAGTGATGTGTGAACCCTATACCTGCCACTTCCTGTGGTGGCCCAAGATAAATCACCTCACTTCTCTGAGCATAGAATCAAGGATAATGAGGATAAGCATGTCCTTGTGACAATGCAGGGAGTTGTAGAGATGAAAGGAAGTAATTCTGGGGCATGTGGAGCCCAGTATCCAACATAAAAGCTTGTCAACAGATTCAAGCTTTTGATATCAAACAGTGCAGCCAAGGCCATTCTCCCAGCTGTGCAGCCAGCAGCCCAGGCAAATATCCTCAATATCCACAGTACCACAGCTCCCCTCAGTGCACTGGGGGCTAGGCTCAAACCTGGGTGACAAAGCAGATGCACTATCCAGGTGAGGTATCTAGCCACAGTGCCCGGAGCTGCTTAGCTGAGAACACAAAGAGGAACCTGCTCTAACTGGGGAAGGCACCAGCTGGGGTTGCAGACTGCAGAGGAGAGGTGGCAGTGTTGGGGTGGGTGGGGTCTCCAAATCCTATATCCTAGTTTGCTCCTCCTGCTCCTGCACCCGATGCTGGCCCAGCCAGGAGTACTCACTACAGAGCCTTGCAGACACGGAGACATGGCAGCAGCTGCTCCACACCAATGTCACCCACGGAGTTGTGGTCGAGCTGCAGGGCCACGGGTCGCCGAAGGTGACGCAGCACGAAGGCCAGGGCGGCACACTCGACAGGACCCACGCCACAAAAGGTCAACTTGAGGTGCCCCACGTCCAGCCCACGCACAGCCTCCCTCGCCAGCCGCTCCTCTTGCAGCTCATACAGACTCCGGATGAGCCAGAGGAAGCCGGGCATGGCATGCATGCTCTTGGCCTCACCTGGCACCGCAGGTGGAATGGAGTGAAAGTGCCTTTGGAGGCTGCGGGCCAGGCACCACCGGGCACAGGCCTGGCGCCGGAGCAGGGCCTTCTCAGATGCCTGGCACTCTGCCAGAAGGCCCTGGTGTTCCTGGGCTAATAGACCTGCCACGAAGGCTGCTGTGATCTGCAAGTTGTGGGGCTCAGCCTCCTGCAGCAGAGCAGCCACGCTGCCCTCTCTGTGGCCTGGCCCTGGCACGCACAGCGCTGGCAGCAGCCTGGCCACCAGTGGGCTGCCTGGCCTTCGACAGCTGAACACCTGTCTGAGCAAGGATGGCGGTGCATCTGTGCTGAGCACGAGGTAGAAGGCAGCAAAGAAACACTGGAATGTAATGTGCAGGAATTCCAGGGGTGCCAGGCTCCCCGGCACAACCCTCCTGGCACGTACCAGGAAGCCAAGGGCAATGTCCTCAGCATCCACATGTGCAGCCTGCAGCTGCCCAGCAGAGAACACATAGCAGCAGTGACCCAGGCCCCAGAGAGCCAGGCGCCCAAGATGCAGGAGGGTGGCGAGCCTGGCTTTTAGCAGGCAGGGCCCCACACTGTGGGCAACCAAGTCGGGCTGACAGGCATGCAGCAGAAAGTGCTGAAGGATCAGCAGGTACATGTCTGTGGTGGTCTTAGGGGAGCCCCCACCCTGCAGCAGCAGCTCCTGGTGGCATTTAGAAACCATCCAGGAGAAGACTGGGAGGTGGCACAGGCCATGCAAGGCCGAGGTGGCTCTGAGCAGGCCGATGAGGCGTTCGGCCACGCCAGGCTGTCTATGGCACTTCCTCAGGTACACTTTGATGCCTTCTTCTGAGAAACCCTTGAGCTGGAGTTCCAGACGGACATACTTTCTGAGAAGCGACGACACTGCAGCCGGCCGGCTGGTGAGCACCTTGCAGGCGTTCTTGAGCAGGTTGCCTTGCAGAAGGTTGAAGAGCAGGTTCTGGACTGACGTGGGGTCAGTTGGGGAGCAGTGACGTTCTTGATCTGAGAACCTGAACCTGAACTCATCAAAGCCATCGAAGGTCAAGAGGACTCGGTCTGGGTGGTCAAGGAGGAACTGGAAGACATCCTGTTGGCCCAGGTCGGGCCAGCAGCAGTGCTGGAAGAGCAGTGTCTGCATGGAGAGCGGCCCAGCCACGCACTGCAGCTGGCGGCAGCTGAATGGGAAGACGAAGAGGAATTCCTGGAAGTCCCGGCCCGTGGCCCAGAGCAGGTGCAGCCGCTGCAGGAGCGTGCTCTTGCCACTGCCTGCCTCACCCATCACGAGCACTGTGTCTGCGTCAGCATTGAGCTGGCCCCGGGTGCTGAAGAGGTCCTCCAGACCCAGGATGGCAGGGCTCTTCTGTGGGGACCCAGCCAGGCCCACCTCTGTACGGATCTCCAAAACATTCTCCGTGTAGATTTCCTCCAGGCAGAGGTTCTCTGACCCATCATAGGTGCTAAGGAAGCGGGACTGAGCAGATAGGGTGCTTCGCAGCTTAGATGTGAACTTCTTACAGGCGGCGTCTGGACAGAAGAAGAGGCAAGTAAGGTAGGAGCAGGCTGTGGGCTGGACAAACAGTGGGCTTCAAAGCAGGGATGGATGTGGGTGAGGGGGGTGAGCAGACAACTGGTGGACTCCGGTCCTCACTCCCCACTTACATCCTTTGAGGGTGGTCTTGTAAGCCATCCTTCCTGAGCCTCAGTTTCTCCTCCCGGGAAGGGGTAGAAACAGTGTCCCCCACCCCATTAGCTGGGGCCCTAGTCAGGGAGTCCTGGGATTCCCACACAAACACAATGAGCCTAGACCTCGAACAGATCCCTCTCCATTATCACTAGTTATCTCCATCAGGAACAATATAATGGACCCCTTTGGGGGCCCACATAGGACCTTGCCCTCAATGTGGATCAACAATGGTAGAGAATATTCCATCCTCTGAAGGGAAGTTGGATAACACACTCCACCACCGGAAGAAGATGGGTCCTGAAATTGATGCAACTCGGAATGTCCCTACTCATGACCACAGAATGCAAGTTCGGACCTACAGGGATGCAGAGGTTACATAGGCTCCTATGCTGAATATGGGCCCCAGAGCAAATCGATGGGGTTTACAGTCAACAATATTTATACACTTCTCCCATATTTGGGAACTACTCTCTTCCCTGATCCAGCTTTCTAACCCTTTTTCCAATGATGACACCATCTCCCCAGACAATAACTTGGGTCCACCTATATATCAGATGTCAAGCTTAGGCAAAAACTAATAAAGTCATAGGCCCTTTGGCATATACCTAAAATAGATCTACTAGCTATTTCCACAATAGATACCCCAAATCTTCATCTGCAATATTCCAGCCTTTATGTTCATGATTAATCAGCAATTTATAAGGCTCTATATGTTAACTTTTTTTCAGCCACCAGATGCCAGCATGATGCTGACCAGACTTCCCTGGACAGAGAACCCCACCAATGTGTCCTGGAGTTCCGCTTCCCCAGAGCCCTGCCCCACTAGGGAAAGAGAGAGACAGGCTGGGAGTATGGATCGGCCTGTCAACACCCATGTTCAGTAGGGAAGCAATTACAGAAGCCAGACCTTCCACCTTCTGCACCCCGTAATGACCCTGGGCCCATACTCCCACAGGGTTAAAGAATAGGAAAACTATCAGGGGAGGGAATGGGATATGGAGCTCTGGTGGTGGGAATTGTACCCCTCTTATCCTACGGTCTTATCAGTATTTCCATTTTATAAATAAATATTTTTTAAAAAAAAGAAACAGTGGCCCTAACTTGGAGGATCTATATATGGGTCAATTAACTTAATCTACCCTGGGTATCTAAATGAGTCAACATTAAATTTTTTTTATTTCTTATCTTTATTTATTGGCTAGAGACAGCTTGAAATCAAGAGGGAAGGGGGACAGAGACAGAGACCTACAGCCCTGCTTCACCACTGAAGAAGCTTTCCCCCTGCAGGTAGGGACCAGGAGCTTGAACCTGGGTTCTTGCACATTGTAACACGTGTGTTCAGCCAGGTGCACCACCGCCTGGCCCCTATACCCTAAGTATCTAACTCACAGTGAGTACCTCTTGAACCCGGGCTCCTGCACTTTGTAACACATGTGTTCAATCAGGTGCACCACCGCACAGCCCCTACACCCTCCAGTGAGTACCCAATGAATGTATTCAAGTGGTCTCACTGTCGCCCCTAGGAAGAGCTAAAGAAGATTAGAAGGAACTCACGGGGGCCAGGTGGTGGCCCACCGGGTTAGGCACACGTATGTGCAAGAACCTGGGTCCAAGACCCTGGCTCCCACCTGCAGGCAAAAAGCTTTACGAGAGGTGAAATCATGCAACAGGTATTAGAAAAGTAGGAGGAAGAAGAGGAAAAGGAGGGAGAAAAGGATAGAAAGAAAAAAATGACCACCAAAAGTAAATCCATTGGGTAGGCACAGAGCCCTAGTGATAAGCTTGGTGGCAATAAAATAAATAAATAACCTTTTTAATTAAAAACAAAACAAACAAACAAAAAATAGGATTCCTGGGCTGGAGTCTGAAAACTCACCTACTGATACCTGTCTGTCATGTTCACCACATGGCCCTTCACCACTCGGCTTTGGGTGTCTCTCTCTGAAGGGAAATGGAAGGTTTAAGGGCTTACAGCCCAGTTTCTGAGATCAGGCCAATGTAAGTTTGTAATTTGTGTCCACCATCAGCTTAGGCAAGCCACTTGCTTAGCCTTTGTTTTCTGACTAGTTTTATCTGTAAAGATGGAGACAATTCACACCCCAAAAGGAGGTATTGAGATAAAGGAAGAAATGAAATAAGAGTTGAGAAGAATGCCTAAAGTACCAAGCTCTCAAAAACAGTATCTACCTTTAGGAAGTGTGGTAGTCATCACAGTGGACCCCCCAAAACATCCATACTCTCAGCCCTAGAATCTGTGCAAACAGGTATTACCTAACTTACAAAAGGAAGTAGACAGGGCCAGCAAAATAACTCATTTGAATAGTACACTGCCTTGCCATATGTGCTACCTAGGTTTGAGTCTGGCCCATACTACACTGAAGGAAGTTTTGGTGCTATGATCTCTTTCTTTCTCTCTCTCTTTGCCTCTATGTAATAAGCAAGTAAACAAATAAATATTTTAAAAGAAAAGGAACTAGACAGATATGATGAAACTAAAGGCTGTATATATCCAAAGGACATGGAAGCACTACTTGGAAATGATATGTACCTTTCTATATTCATAACCACATTACTGACAATAGTCAATATATGAAAGGAAATTAAATGTCCTACGGCAAATGACTGGTGAAGAAATCGTGTGGTATATATATTCAATATATTCAATATAAATATATATTTAATATATATATATTAAAAGATGAGATTTATATCATTTAGAACCAAATGGATGGGAATAGACTTGATTGTGCTAAGTGAAATAAGAAGTGAGGGATAACTACCAGATGGTTTCACTGATATGTGGAATATAGACAAGTAAAACAAATGAACTTTTACATTTTGGTGAAAGAAAGATACAGAGAGAAAGATACAGAGGGAGAGACCAAAACCCTACTCAGCTCTGGCTTATGGTGGTGCTGGGGATTGAAACTGGGACCTCAGAGCCTCAGGCATGAAAGTCTTTTGCATATTATGCTATATCTCCCAACCCTAAACAAATGAATTTACAAAAAAAAAAAATGGTCTATTGCATCAAAGTAAAAGACTGTGGTGTGTGTGTGTATGTGTGTGTGTGTGTGTGTGTGTGGTGGGGAGGGAAGGCAGAGGCGGGGGCTGGTGGTGGGGACCTCTGGTCCTGGAACATGATGGCACAGGAGGACCTAGTGGGGGTTGAACTGTTATGTGGAAAACTGGGAAATGTTACACATGTACAAACTACTGTATTTTACTATCAACTGTATCCCATTTATCCTCCAATAAAGAAATAAAAAAGAGAGAAAGGTAATCAAAATCTCTTTTAAACTTTATAGGTCTGGTTACTATGGGGGTGGTGTGGAGGGCACAGAATTGTGGTGGAAATTGTGTTAACTTAAACACATCATGTGGGGATCTGAAAAAACTTATAACTTTGTAAGACATTTAAATCACTCATTAAAAAAAGGAAAAAATAATAAAATAAAGGTCTTGAGATAAGGAGATTGCCTGGATAAGCACAATAGCCCTCAGATCTCTCAGGGTACCCAGGTCAGACACTTCCCTGAGCAAGAATCCTTTCTCCCTGAGCAAGAATCCTTTCTCCTTCGGCCTCCCTCAGTGTGAGTCTTCTCAGCTGGAAGGTGCATTCATAGGGCTGCTTTGCCTTATCATCCTAATGCTGACAGGAACAAGCTACTTCTTGTGTCAGGGGCTACTGCCTCCCCCCCCCTTTTCTTCATATTTATTTATTTATGGGAGTGAGGAGTAAAAAGAACCAGAGCATCTCTTTGGCATATGCGATGTCAGGGATGCAACTTGGAATTTCATGTCCAATAATCCAATACTTTACCGACTGTGCTAAATCTCAGGCCACTATTAGTTTCTCTTTAAGAAAGGGGGATGTCTCAGAGTCCTAGGAGGGTAGACATAACTCGGAGTACTGAGCCCCTCATCACAGACTCACTGCCTCTAACCAAGTTCTGGCCTATTTGTCCTCAACCCAAAGTCTAAGACGTAATTTGCACATAGTGCTCTTAGCACCTCACAGCTATAATTCCAAGAGAACAAAGGAGATGTCCTGTGATTGTGTCCTCTTCTGTTCCAGAGATGATGATTATTTACCCTCTTAACATTCTTTAGATATACCGGGGGCACTGAATGAAGGCACTGAAATATATATTTTTTCCTTTCCTCTCTGATCTCCAATGACGTTTTCCAGTCTAATAACCATCTCCACCAATAATGCAAAAAAAAAAAAAAAAGTCTTCCAAAAGGGATGTCATCATTTTAAAAAGTAACACATACATGTTCATTGGCAGCCATTCAGAAAGGGCACTGTGGGGAAATCTTGTTGTCTTGACATGGTATTAAAATGCGTGAATAGGACCGGGAAGATAACAATGATGCAAAAAGACTCTCATGGCACCCAAGGTCCTAGGTTCAATTTCCAGCATCACTTTAAGCCAGAGTTGAGCAGTACTCAGGTATGAATAAACTAATTAATTAAATATAGCGCATGAGCAGTCTGCTCTGCTGAATGACACCAACAAGCAGGCAAGCCTTATTCTCTTTGCTGTGCAGCCCCTGCCATGCCTTCACATCTGTGCTTGAGGCTCAGATGCCAAGTAGAGGCTTCCAGCCTCCTCTTCCACAGGTATGTCCACTGCCCCAGGGGGGTTAGGGGAGTCAGTCTACCTACTAGCACCAAGTCTTCCCTGCTGTTGGGCTTTCTCTACAGGGATGTGGAAAAAAGACCAGGAGGCCTGCACTCTCTCTTTGAAACTATTTTTTTTCTGTAACCAACCAAGGTTATCACTGGGGATCTATGCCAGCACTTTGAATCCACTATTCCCAGTGGCCATTTTTTCCTTTATATAAGCCTTTCTATTGGGGGGATTTATGAGGGGGTTTCTTTCTTTTCTTTCTTTCTTTCTTTTTTTTTTAACCAGTGCACTATTGAGCTCTGGCTTATGGTGGTACAGGGGATTGAACCTGGGACTTTGGAGCCTCAGGCTTGACAGTCTGTTTGCATAACCATTATGCTATCTACCCCTGCCTCTTTTTTTTTTTTTTTTTTTTTTACCAGCACACTGTACAGCTCTGGCTTATGGTGGTACAGTGGCCTCAGGCGTGAGAGTCTCTTTGCATAACCATTATGCTATCTACCCCTTTCTTTTCCTTTCTACTTTTTATTGGATGGGACAGATAGAAATTGAGAGGGGAGGAGGAGATAGAGAGAAAGAGAGATGCCTGCAGACCTGCTTCATCACTTGTAAAGCAGGGCTCAAATCCAGACCCTTGTGTATAGTAACGTGTATGCCACCACCGCCTCCCAAAAGTGACTATCTTTTCATAACACTATCTTTTCATGGCCAGGTCCATCTCCTCCCACCTTTGTACTCAACCTCCCAGCTCCAGTTCCCCTACCTATAAAGTAGGGAAAACACCTACAGATCTGCATAGACAAAGTGCCTTCCTGTGGCTGCCCGATTCTAGTCCCCTGCTCCTGAGCTGGGCCAGTGACCCCGTGGAATGCGAGGTAGGTAGCACATTACCTAAAGCAATTTGGTTCTGGAGTTTCTGATAATGGGTAGCAAAACCAGAGCAATCCAGAGATACCAGCCCTATCTCCAAAACTGTGTCCACATCTTTGAGGTGTAGTTATTAAGAACTGGGTAGTCAGGAACACCTGTCGCAGTTTGACTGACGGCTCAGCAGTGCAGGATGTCATCCAAGGTAATCATTCACATCACACATGCTCCTTCTTCCACACTTCCCAACAACAGGGGGCGGGGGGAAGATGAGCATTATTTCTGCAATGAAGGAAGGGAACTGAAACTGAGACAGTATTCTAGCGGATGTATCTCACTCTGGAGGTTTTGCTCCCAACTGTGGATGTATGCAGCCCTGCTTCCCCTTTCTGACAGAGTGAGAGGAACATGTCCATACCTTCAAAAGGTGGGGCCAACAGCACTGGCAGCTCCTGAACATGCTGCAGAAGGAAGGCTGCCAACCCATTTGCCTTCACTGTGGCGAGATCAAGAAGCCTTCTGGCCTGGGGGAGATAGTAAAAGGCATCACTTTCCAGAAAGACTGGCAAACAACCAGTTGCAGATGAATGGATAAATAGTTTGTTCCAGAAAGCACTGTTCCTCTGAAGCATCCCTCAGCCTACTTGCCAAGTGTTAGGGACTTAAGATGTCTCATAAGCAACTCTAACTTAACATATCTGAAACTAAGCCAGTGAGTACTTCTGTTCTCTCTCTCTCTCTCTCTCTCTCTGATGTACTCACATGCACACTGAAGTATGTACACTCACGCATACAAAGGCCACAACTACAGCCTTTCTGGTCTCAATGTTAACCTCAGTTGACATTGTCCCAGTTACTCAATCCCAAAGTTCTGGGTCGTGCTTGAAGTCTCAATCCTTTACATAATACCACCAATAAATCACAATTATCCCACTTGCAAAGTATACCCAGAACAATGTCAGCTAATAGAAATTAAGGTTAGGCAGAATTACAAAACATGGGGGTTTTTTTATTTAAAATTTTTTCTTTTTAAAATATTTTGTTTTTTAAATATTTCTAGCCCTAACTCCAAGATCTACTTTCAACATTAACACTAGAGAGTCAATCTTTAAAAATCAAAGCTAGAGGGAGTCAGGTGGTAGCTCAGTAGGTTAAGTGCATGTGGCACAAAGCACAAGAACCAGCATAAGGATCCCGGTTCGAGCCCCCGGCTCCCCACCTGCAGGGGCGTCACTTCACAGGTGGTGAAGCAGGTCTGCAGGTGTCTATCTTTCTCTCCCCCTCTTTGTCTTCCCCTCCCCTCTCCATTTCTTTCTGTCCTATTCAACAGTGAAATTAATAACAACAACAATAATAACTACAACAACAATAAAAATACAATAAGGGCAACAAAACGGAAAATAAATAAATAGGGAGTCAGGCGGTAGTGCATTGGGTTAAGCGCAGGTGCTGCAAAGCACAAGGATTGGCTGAATGATCCCAGTTCAAGCCCCTGGCTCCCCACCTGTAGGGGAGTCACTTCACAAGCGGTGAAACAAGTCTGCAGGTGTCTGAATAAATAAATAAATAAATAAATAAATAAATAAATAAATAATTTTTTTAAAAAAACAAAGATAGATCACACCACTCCTGTTGCTAAGATCCTGACAGCTTCCTAATTTGCTTAGAGTAAAATCCCAAGTCAAATGGGAAACTACAAGGCCCCAGAATGGCTGACATTCCATTTGTAGCCACCTGGACCTCAGTTGTTTCTCTGACTTCACCTTCGCCTCTTCTTCCCTGGGCTTATGCTGGCCCCTATTTTCTGACAGTATCAAGCATGCAGCCACCTCTGGGCTTTGTTTGGGTCTGGCTGTTCCCTCTGCCTGGAAGGCCCATCCTCCAGAGAGCCACAGAACTAATAGTCTCAGCACCTTCAAGTCTTTGCTTACATTTCACCTTCTTAGTGAGAAACCCCTGACCATTCAGCTTAAAATTACAATCACTCAACCCCTCTCCCTAGAACTCTCAACTCCCAAACTTACTCTGCTGATTTTCAACAGCACCAAGTACCTTCTTTTCTTTTTTTTTAAAATATTTTATTTATTTACAAGAAAGATAGGAAGAGAGAGAGAACCAGACATCACTCTGGCATATATGCTGCCGGGGATCATACTTGGGACCTCATGCTTGAGAGTCCAAAGCTTTATCACTGCACCACCTCCCAGGCCACAGACAAAGTACCTTCAAACATACTCTGTCATTTACTTCCTATTGCTTATATCTATGTCCCTTCACTGGGATGTAAATATCTCCAGGACAAGAGAGTTTGTTTTTTTGTTGTTGTTTTGTTTTATTTTATTTATTTAATTCCCTTTTGTTGCCTTTGTTGTAGTTATTGTTGTTATTGATGTCATTGTTGTCGGATAGGACAGAGAGAAATGGAGAGAGGAGGGAAAGACAGAGAGGGGAAGAGAAAGATAGACACCTGCAGACCTGCTTTACCACTTGTGAAGCAACTCCCCTGCAGGTGGGGAGCCAGGAGCTCGAACTGGGATCCTTATGCTGGTCCTTACACTTTGTGCCACCTGTGCTTAACCTGCTGTGCTATTGCCCAACTCCCGGTTTGTTTTATTTTTTAAAAATATTTTATTTTAATAAGAGAGAGAGAGAGAGAAATAGAGGCCAGAACACTGCTCAGCTGTGGCTTATAGTGGTGATGGGGATTGAACCTGTAACCTCAGAGCCTCAGGCATGAGAGTCTTTTGCAAAGCCATTTTGCTATCTACCCAGTCCAGCCATTTTATTTATTTATTTATTTATTTATTTATTTATTTATTTATTTATTTATTTTGCCTTCAGGGTTATCACTGGGACTTGGTGCCTGTACTATGAAACCATTGCTCCTGGAGGCTATTTTTTCCCTTTTGTTGCCCTTGTTGTTTATCATTTGTTATCATTATTGCTGTCATTGTCCTTGGACAGGACAGAGAGAAATAGAGAGAAGAGGGGAAGACAGAGGGGAAGAAGACCTGCTTCACCGCCTGTGAAGCGACCCCCCTACAGATGGAGAGCCAGGGGCTTGAACCAGGATCCTTAGTCTGGTCCTTGCGCTTTGCACCACCTGTGCTTAACCTGCTGCGCCACTGCCGCCCAGCTCCCCATTTTTATTTATTGATGTAACCTCAATGCCTGGAAGACTGCCTGGTACAGAGGAAACATTCAAGCACTTGCCAAATTAAACAGAGACTAACAAAATCAGAAAAGTTCAGAAAGCCCAGAGCTCAGCCAGCCATGGAAAACTGAAAAGCAAACCATGTACATCTCTAAATTGGTAAAGGCAGTTGAGATTAAGAGCAGGTGCTTCTGGAATGGATAGAAATTAATAAGGGAGGGTGGAGTCAAAGGCATTTATGAAACAGAACCCTGCCCTGTCATGGCAAAGTGTGAAGATTTCTATCTTAGGAAGATAAGAACAGGGTCCCTGGGCATGGGAAACAGTCAAGGAGGTGAGTCTCTAATATATCCAAGACAGGGTTTAAGTGATCAGATACAACATGAGTACTGAATGTTGACTTCTCCCCACCACCATCCCCAACATACACACTCTCTCACCACCCAGACATCTCAATAAGTGTGCTCCCACAATTCTGGCAGTGTACCACCAGGCAGGAGGTCTGTGAAATCTATACTAGAAAGCTAACTAACCCGGAAGATGGGTCTAAAGAAACAAGCACTGCCATTCCCTAAAAAGTCTACAGCAAAATTCAGGTTAGACAAGTTTCGCCCACATGCTCTGATTTTTCCACGTGCTCTACTCAGTCATGAGGAGGCAACCAAGATTTATCATACACCCATAGAAAGAATATGATATGAGAAATGTAAGCCAAGTAAGTGGGAGAGAGAAAAATAACTCACAGGATAAGAAAGGTTGTGCAGGGCAATAAAAGTAAAAACAAAGAAAAATCATTGCAATCCTTAAGTAAGAGAAGATATTGAATCCATAGCATGAGAACCATATGGTAAAATATAGAACATGAGGGGGGGAGTGCTTAGAAATTAAAAGAATGGTAGCAAACATGAAAAATTCAAAGGTTTAAAGATAGAGTTGAGGATAGCATACAGAAAATACAGCAAAAAAAAAAGATACCACACTTGTAAATTAAAAGAATGCTAGCAAAATGAAAAATTCAATAGTTTAAAAATAAATATGAGGATATCAAACAGCAAGAGCTGGGTGCAGAAAAAAATTAAAAGAGGTGCCAGGTGGTGGTGCACCTGATTGAGCGCACAAGTTATAATGAGCAAGGACCTGAATTCAAGCCCCCAGTTCCCCCTTGCAGGAGGAAAGCTTCACAAGTGGTGAAGCAGGGCTGGCTTCAGGTGTCTCTCTGTTGCTCTCTATCTCCCTTTCCCTCTCAATTTCTGGCTGTCTCTATCAAATAAGTAAAGATACTAAAAAAAAAATTGTTTTAAGAAAAAAAATAAAAGTTCACTTCAGCAGTGCTAAAATTCAAATAATAGCCATTCCGTAGGGTGAGAAAATAGGAGGAAATTATCAATAAAGTAATCAAGAAAATTTTCCATGATATAAACTTTATAGTTACATAACGGTAAATTTTCAGGATGTTAGGGTCCAAAGGGATTTTTTACATGCTTCCTGAAAGAGTAGTAATTATTTAGCAATTCATCTTAGATGAGAGAAGATACAGGAGTAGTCCTTCCAAAATTCAATGGAAAATCATCAGCTCAGAATTTTATATCCAGTCAAACTATCAAATATGAATGAACTTTTAGACATGTAAGAGGTCAGACACTCTAAGTCCCATGCACTCATTCTAAATCATAGATTGAAGGGGAGGCAGCTGGTGGTGCACCTGGTAGAGCACACACAAAGCAAGGACCTGGTTTAAGGCGCTGGTACCCATCTGGGTGGGGCAGAGCAGGGGGAGGGAGGAGCCCCCAAAGTGGTGGAGCAGTGATTCAGTGTCTCCTTCTCTATATCCCCATTCCCTCTCAATTTCTCTGTCTCTAAGAAAGAGAGAGAGAGTGGGACTGGGTGGTGGTGCAGCTGATTGAGTGCACATGTTACAATGTGCAAGGACCCAGGTTGAGCCCCCAGTCCCCACCTGCAGGAGGAAAACTTTGCGAGTGGTGACGCAATGCTGCAGGTGTCTCTCTGTCTCCCCCTCTAGATTTCTGGCTGCCTCTATCCAATAAATAAAATAAAGATAATAAAAAAAAATTAGAGAGAGAGAGAGAGAGAAAAGCAGGCTACTGGGAGCAGAGAATTCACTGTACAGGCACTGAGTCATAGGGATAACCCTGGTGGCAATTAAAATAAATAAATAAAAAAGAACAGATTGGAAGATACAATCTATCGAAATAGAATATACTGGGGGGGGGGCGGGAAGGGAGAGAAGGAATTCAGGGTGCTGGAGAATTTATGCAGGAAGGCTACAAAGAAAATTTGAGGATGACAAATCCATACTATGGGAGGAGGACCACCAGTCGAGAGAGATTGAAGCTGTGTGACTCGAGATGCAGAGCTGCTAAAAACAGCTATCGGTCAGCTATCCAGACATGCCTGCATCTCAGCCTTATCATGTCTGGCTTGTTCTAACCACACCCTAATGTCACTAATCCTCTAAACCACTGCTTCTTGGGTTAGCTGAGGACATACATTTCACCTCACAAAGTATCTCACCCTTGCCCTATCCCTGAGGGATAGAAGTGTCTTTTATAAGCTTCCAACAACTGAAAAAGCAGCCCTCTTCCTGTGGCCATATTCCACTAGACTCTTAGACCCTGACTCACACTGAACCAACCAGATCCTCCAGCTGCAGTGATCCCTGTTATTTTTTTCTTCCAACTCATTTTGTTGGGGATGGGGGGGGGGAATAATGGTTTACAGGACATTTGTTGACACATCCAATTTCTTCTCTCCCTGTGATACATGTCTGAACACCACTCCTACCATCAACTTAATTCCTCCTCCACCATCATGCACCGGATCCCTAATGCACTCTTAACTCCCTCCAATCTCCTTCTCCTCTAAAGTCCTTTGCTTTGCTGCACTACATCAGCATCATACCTAGTTCAAGTTTTCACCCTCTGCTTCTTTCTTTTTTAAATATTTATGTTTATTTATTCCCTTTTGTTGCCCTTGTTGTTTTATTGTTGTAATTATTATTGTTGTTATAGTTGTTGGATAGGACAGAGAGAAATAAAGAGAAGGGGGAAGACAGAGATGGAGAGAGAAAGATAGACATCTGCAGACCTGCTTCACCGCCTGTGAAGTGACTCCCCTGCAGGTGGGGAGCCGGGGGCTCGAACTGGGATCCTTACACTGGTCCTTGCGCTTTGCGCCATGTGCCCTTAATCCGCTGCACTACTCCCCCGACTCCCCCTTTCCTTGTTTCTTAAGTTGCACCTATAAGTGAGATCATCTGGTATTTGTCCTTTTTCTGAACCCTGTTATTCAAACACACACATCTTATCTATGGGGGGGGGGAGGGAGAGGCAGAGGGGGTGGAGAACTCTGGGAAATGCAATACCAAAGATTGAACTTGGGACCTCAAGCTTGAAATTCCAATGTTTTATCCACTGTGCCACCTCCCAGGGTGAGAGTTCTATTATTTTTTCAAGACTTGTTCATGACCTTGCCAATAGAGATGCCAGCATGAACCCTAATGATTTCCTATGGAAGAAAAAGTCAGACCTTATCACTTATCCCCTGTCCAACTTCCCTGATGGAGCTTTCATCCAAGATCCAAAGGCAGAGCCAGCAAGACAGCTCATCTGGATATTGTGCTAGCTTTACTGTACTCAGGACACAGGCTTAAGCACAGCCCCAATGCATTGCAGGAAGTTTTGGTGCTGTGGTGTCTTTCCCTCTCTCTGTCTGTTTGTTTCTTTCCTTCTGTCTGAAAAAGTTGACTAAGAGAGGTGAAGCTCTGCTAATGACCAAAAGAGGAAGACAGAGAGGGAGAGGGAGAGGGAGAGGGAGAGGGAGAGGGAGAGGGAGAGGGAGAGGGAGAGGGAGAGGGAGAGGTGTTGGTATGCTTCTAAAAACCCCTTCTGTTTCATTTGGTTTAAATCACCCCTGCTTAACACTGCATTCTATTTACATAACCACTGTATTTTATTTACATAACCGCTGTTAACAAGCACCACCCTCCCTCCAGGGCATTGGTGGTTCAGTGGTAGAATTCTTGCCTGCTCCGCCCCCTCTCCTTGTCATACCCTGATTTCCACCAGTCACTTTTCTCTCCACCCTCTCTGCGTCGCATCCTGTTCCCACCCTACTGGGCTAGTATATTTATAAGGATAAGATTGTTTGTAGTGTTAGTTTTAGCTTAGCTTGGTATAGATTGCGCTGCGTCCTGCATGAATAAAGAGATACTGCGTACAGCTCAACCATGAGTCTCTGGTCGTCTGTTACCCGCCCGTGAAGTCAGCCCGGCGAAAACAACAAGAGGGAGAGGGAGAGGGAGAGAGAGAGAAAGAAAAAAAAAAAAAGACAAGCTGGCCAGGTGGTGGTTGGTGCATTTGGTTAAGTGCACACATTACAGTTCACATGCTCTAGGTTCAAGCCCCTGCAGGGGGAAAGCTTCATGAGTGTTGAAGCAGGTCTGAAACTCTCTCTCTCTCTCTCTCTCTCGTCTCCAGGGTTATTACTGGGACTCAGTGCCTGCACTATGAATCCACTGCTCCTGGTGGCCATTTTCTCCATTTTTGTTGTTGTTGTTGGACAGACAAAGAGAAATTGAGAGAGGAGAGGAAGATACAGTGGGGGGAGAAAGACAGACACCTGCAGACCTACTTCACTGCTTGTGAAGCGACTGCCCTTGCAGATGGAGAGCCAGGGCCTTGAACCAGGATACTTGCACAGGTCCCTATGCTTTGTACTATGTGCGTTTAACCCAGTGTGCTGCTGTCTGTCTATCTGTCTGTCTGTCTGTCTGTCTATCTCCCCCTTCCCTCTCAATTACTCTCTGTATCTATCCAATAAATGAATAAATAAATTAAAATATTAAAAACACTGTTTGCTTATTTCTGTTTTAAAAAGAAAGAAAGGGGGTCAGGTGGTAGCGCAGTGGGTTAAGCGCACATGGTGCAAAATACAAGGACCAGCAGCACAGAGATCATGGTTTGAGCCCCCGGGCCCCCCACCTGCAGGGGGGGGTCACTTCACAGATGGTGAAGCAGGTCTACAGGTATCTATCTTTCTCTCCCCCTCTGTCTTCTCCTCCTCTCTCCATTTCTCTCTTTCCTGTCCAACAATGACAGCAACAACAATTATAACAATAACGACGATAAACAACAAGGGCAACAAAGAGGAAAAATTAGCCTCCAGGAGCAGTGGAATCATAGTGCAGGCACTGAGCTCCAGCAATAACCCTGGAGGAAAAAAAAAAAAGAGAAACAGAAACAGAAAGAAAAAAGGCAGGCAGATAATATTGCTCTTTTCTCACAAAGATAGGTTTCTGCTTGTTATTTTCCCTTTAAAAAGAAAACAATATTTTGTTTAGAGATTGTACAAGGTGTTAATACCATAAAGAAATTCAAATAAATGTAAAGATTAAGCTAGTGTTTACTATTTATGGCTGCAATTCATAGAGTTATTAGTAACATTCTATTACTTCACCTGGGTGATGGGCACATGTGTATACCACAAACTATGAAACTATACTTTCTGCAGACATGGTACATTTCCCAAGTTAACTATGTCTAAGCTACTACTGTAAAGAAGCTTTGCAATTCGGCCTGACACTCTGGCTCTATCAACTTGAGCAGCTGTATGTGGAAGCTGGACACCTGGATCACAGCCAATATTCCAGTCTCAGGTTTGCTAACAGATGTGATACCCAACCAAGTTTTTCATCTGAATCTCCCTACCCCTGCCCCATCCCTGTTTTGCATGACACAGGAGAACAGTACAAGCTTTGGGAGACAAATTCTATCTGGGTCACTTCTCAGATGGTGATTTGAAAATTAGTGTAGCTGCACTGAACCCTTGACATGTAATAGAGAGGGCTGGAAAGACAGCAGGTAGGGCAGATGCCTTACTATGTGCATGGCCCAGGTTAGAGGCCTGGAACCACACAGGAGGCGCTATGGATTGGAGGAAGCTCCAATGGTTTGGTGTTTCTACCTTTTCTCTCTTTCATTTATTTATATATTCTCTCTCTCTCAGCAACCTGGAGCAATGAAACTGTACACAGGCAAGGCTTGGACTCTGAAAAAAAAATAGTAAGAGTGACTTAAAATGAATTAGTAAATATAAAGGGATTAGCAAAATGTTTGGCAGACAGTAGGTACTTAATCAGTAGATAGTAGAAATCACTGTTTTAATAATTTAGTTGGGAGTCGGGCAGTAGCACAGTGGGTTAAGCACACATGGTGCAAAGCGCAAGGACTGGCGTAAGGATCCTG